>NW_010514135.1:0-30029 GCF_000687285.1 Phaethon lepturus
AACAACAACAAATTGTAATGAAAAGGAAAATAACAACAAGAGAGAAATAAAACCCAAGACAGACAAATGATGCAAATGAAAACAATTGCTCACCACCAATTGACCAATGCCCAGGCAGTCCCCGAGCAGCAGTCCCCCAGTCAACCTTCCCCCTAGTTTTATTGCTGAGCATGACATCATATGGTCTGGAATATCCCTTCGGTCAGTCGGGTTCAGCTGTCCCAGCTGTGTCCCCTCCCACCTTCTTGTGCACCCCCAGCCTGCTCACTGGTGGGGCAGGGTGAGAAGCAGAAAAGGCTTTGACTCTGTGTAAGCACTGCTCAGCAACAACGAACACATCCCTGTGTAAACAACACTGTCTCCAGCACAAGTCCAAAACAGATCCCCATACTAGCTATGAAGAAAAATTAACTCTGTCCCAGACAAAATCAGCACACTCATCAACTTTGGTCAGACTAAAGCAAGTTGGTAGTGGTCTCCAATGTAAGGCAATATAATAAACTTATTAATGATAACATCCTTGATAATGTAACTAATAATTAAAATGCAAATAATAACCACTGTCATTAAAATTTATGGACTCTGCCCGCGCTAAATAGGAAATTTTATCCTGATACCATAAAATTTGTGGCTACTAGTACAAGACTGTAGAGAATCAACCACCCATTTCTCTGCTGTTACTGAAATATTACTGTGATGTTCCAACTCAGCATAAAAATATTTAGAGAGGCATATCTTACCTTGCAAAAATTAGATCAAGTGCTTTGATTTGTACTGGTACAAACGGAAAAGTAGTTTGCCTCACTGTTTTGTAAAACCAGAAGTTATGCAAGATTTACATCATCTTCCTTCTGACACAAACTCAAAACTCCTATATAAATCAACAATTACTTGCTTTGTGTTTCAAAAATCTGATTCACTGGGATGGTTTCTAAACATGGTAAATAATTTAAGAAACTGCAAAGTCTGCATGTGGAAAGGTTCACATGAACCTTGAAAATTCTTTTGTTGCATTATTTAGTATAGTTATAAATGTCAGGTTACTGTTCATAGAGGTAAGTCTGTTTAGAATGCCTTTTGCAGAATGATGTTTGCAAAAGTTCATATGCGTACTCCTCTCAGTGCTGCTGGCAAAGACTTTTTTTTTTTTTAATTCTTCAATATGGCAGGTCCCTTTAAAGGAGATGCTTCATTTTTGTTCTGTTTTCAGCTCCACATGTTCTATGGCAGGTCAAAAATGTTCCAAGACTGTATAATTGTTACTTCTATTGTCTTAGTGGCTCACAGCAGCTCTGATCAAGTAACAGGATTCTCTACTGAGCTTTATGCTATACAGCTATGATAAAAAAAAAACAAAACCACAACCAAACCACAAAACCCAAACAACAAAAAAACCAAAACACAAAAAAACCCACAAAAGACACATATACAACCTCTAAGGAGTTTCTACTCAAAATGTAAGAAAAGAAGATAAAGACATATAGTGAAATGTAAGAAAACAATGAAACAAAAAAAATTTTTGCCAAGATATATCCAAATGCCATGGGGAAGATTTTATTTTAATTAAAAGCACTGAGCATATGGAGTATAGTAAGTCAGAACAATCACTCAGGGTATTAGTTTCAGAATACCTGTCTTCTGTTTTCACTCTGAATTCTTATTTAGAACATGGAAATTATTATTGCATGTCTGACTTACACCTACTATTTATGATCATACAAGAAAACCTTGTTAATTGAAGCACCACCTCAACCACCTTTACTTTGAACTTTAGGTTAAGAAGTAGCAGACGAACAGGATCTGTACAGTTGAAGTACCTGCTCTTTAGAGATGTTTTACATATTGTCCAAAACATTTGAGCTTTTTAAGACATGTAATTTTTGTTCAAGGGAAATTACGTAGAACATAGTAAAACATGCTTTTGTATAGCAACTGATCAGATCAAATTAGGTGAAAAAAATTCAATCCCAGGCTGATATCATACCAGCCAAGCTCATACCTAGAAAGAACTCATTATTGAACAAGGCATTAAAAATAAGCAGCTATAATATATTATTGACTGCTTTTCCATGTTCTTCAGCACTGCAACTCAAGTGTCTACTGATATGACACAGCATGCAGTACTAAGACACAGCATACCTGCAGCACGTAATATTTCATATAGATCTTTGTGAAGTTTATGCTCAGTTGGCCTAAGGCATAGATTCAAATATTTCCTAGAACACACAGTTATTTGGTATGCAGAACTCAGAACACGAAACATCTCACTGATATGACAGAGAAGTAACAGATTTGTTCTTCAAACATCTACACACAAAAAAGTGATAAATCTACTTGGAGAAGCACCAAAACAGTACCCTAAAACTCTTCTTGTTCAACAGGAACACCAGTCATGGTGCCCACAGACACTTCAGCAAGGCCCTTGCTGTGACTGGTATGCTCTACGAGAACCTTGCTCTGCCGCATTTCTCCCAAGGCTACCTTTCTCACCATTGAAGATGCACTTCCAAACTTTGACACTCAGCCTATTTGCTTAAGACAGACAACATGAATGATATCTATGAATCTAATGGCTCCAGACTGATTATCCAGTTATCCAACACTGGCAACATTGAAAGTTTTCACAGAATTCCTGTAATACAGCTTCCTTTTCCTCCAAGAAAAATGTTGGGTTTTTTTTCCCTAGAACTCCTTCATGTGAATAAGAGGACAAATGAGTATCTTTTTTTTTTAAAAAACAAAGTAATTTTTAATGTTTATAGACAAAATATTACTACAACTCAGGACTTAATATCCAGCTTTGCTGCTATGTTATTTTAAAAAACAGTTGATTCATAGAAAAAAAATAAACTGTCAGATATTGGTCAGAAGAAACATTTTAATTCTAAACACTGATTTCCTTCTAAGGCAAACAAAATAAATGACACAAATTCTTAAAGTTTTCCACTACAGATACTTCTGAAAATCTAATTTTAGGCTTCAATTTCTAGTTTTATTTGCTTTATTTTTCCTACAAGTGTATTTACAGAGTATCATAGAATCACAGAACAGTTTGGGTTGGAAGGGACCTTTATAGGCCATCTAGTCCAACCCCCTGCAGTGAGCTGGGACATCTTCAACTAGATCAGGTTGCTCAGAGCCCCGTCCAACCTGACCTGCAATGTTGCCAGGGAT
This sequence comes from Phaethon lepturus, assembly GCF_000687285.1. Classification (NCBI taxonomy): domain Eukaryota; kingdom Metazoa; phylum Chordata; class Aves; order Phaethontiformes; family Phaethontidae; genus Phaethon; species Phaethon lepturus. The sequence continues at coordinate 3,175 of NW_010514135.1, forward strand.
GGGGAATCTACCACCACAGCGTGAAAAATTTCTTCCTTACATCGCAGCAGAGAATGGTCATTTAATACATTACATTTGTTTCATTTAATTTCTGCAATTTCAGTAAGGGATGTTGCCACATAAAACTGCAGGAAGCATGGTTTTTGGGTTTTGGTTAATGTGTTTTCTGTTTGTATTTCTTTGTGCAACAAAGTAAGTTAAAAAAAAAAAAACCCAACAAAACAGTTTCTTCATCTGATCTGCTTAAAAAAAAAGAAATTAATCAAAACAACTTCTCCGGATGATAGCTTTTCCAAGGGAAAAATTCTCAGATATAACAATTCAATTCCTAATTTATACAGAGAACACAAGACACAGATGTCCTAGGAATTATCTTCCATAAGATATTCCAGATCTGTTTGTTCTAATAACCAAAAAAAAATTTATCTAAATTACAAAGGCAAACTATAATTTTTTAAAAAGTTTAACCTTCCTTTAGCCTGGCTTAAACCACAACTGAAAAGACAACAAAGTCTGAAGGTGTAATTTATCCATGTGATGTAGGTTGCTCTGTAAAACATGAATTGTTATCTACTCAAAACCACTGGAGAAACAGTGAAGCTCCTAAAAGCAAAATTATTGCAAGTAGTATATGTGAGACATGCAGTATGGCAAATAAAATTAAATTAACCAAGTTTAAACTATCAAAGTTAGATATAGTCTTTAGACATTTATAACTTTCAGCAAATGCAGTCTGATACCAGTTTGAAGTCTGAGCCGGTCTTAAGCAGTTAATAAAAGTACAAACTCATGTGTGCATAACAAGAATAAATGCCTTTTTTCCAATCAGACCCTGAGGTAGTTCACAAACATCACAGCCAAATGACTTGTTAGAATTTATAACAAATATTTACTGCTTACTCTGACATCTGCTTCAGTAACATAAAACACCTACATATATTTATCAAGTGACATGTTCCAAATGCACACTGGCCAGAATTTTTTCCATAACATTTTAAGGACATTTTAATCTCATGGACTAGATAACCTTTAAAAGGTCCCTTCCAACCCAACCTATTCTATGATTCTACGTACTATGAGTGTATCTCAAATCCTGCATCAAGCTTCACCATTATCGGCAGAGTTCCCCATAAAGGCCAAGGCGGGCCCATGATGTTCCTTGAGGGTACTGCTGTGTAACCGAAAAAATTCACTTCTAAGTACTTATGAAAGCTTTGCACTGTGGTTTTGATTGCATTTACAAGACTCAACTTTTCATACCATTTACCATACAGACCAACGCTATCAACTATTTTAACACCAGGAACCAATGAAAATATAAGTGTTCCTGCGATATAAGTTTGCCTTCTATTCTGACTACATCTCTTCACAAAATACATTAATCATCATCTCCTACCTCATAAAGTGTACACAGTAAAAACAGCATTAATTTTCTTAGCACAGATGATCCTGTACAATGCACTTAACAGGCAGACTGGATTAGAGTTATCTAAGTGAAGCACCTGAAGAAGGGTGAAAGGTTTAGATCTTTGTATAGAGTCAAATCTCTGAAGTCCAAGAGTTAAAGGATTCCTAACACCTAAAAAAGTGTGAAAAAAGTCAATTAATGGGAAGTAAATAAACAGAGGCATTAGCTGCTCCTAATCTGTGCACTACCTTTTGTCTTCGCTGAGAACACAATAATAGAGAAGTTTGAAGATAATGCTCACCTTCACCTCCCAGCCCCAGTAAAGGCTGAAGACACAATATAGTAAAAGAAAAGCTTATGAATAATTTTGAACTGCCGCTGTTAACTTTCAAATATACGAAATAATTTATTCTGTCTTCCAAAAGATTCAGTTTCAATTGACAATGAAATATTAAAACAACAAAGTATCTTCTTCTATAGACATATTGTAAAATCTTTCTTTGAATGCATCTTACTGTGCCATCAAAACACAAAAGCTGTCTTTGTTGAATTGTTCTCAGTAACAAACACCATCTACTTTAGAGTGCCCCAAAAGCTGCTGTTTAGTTTTTTAATTCCTTTTCCTGAAACAATCTAAACGTTAAACAAAAAGCCAACTGCACCTAAAAGTTATGGCCCTCCATGAGAGCATTTTAAAACTAATTTAGACTTTTTCATTCAGCCTCTGGTTTCTAAGAGGATGCCCTCATTTACATTTTCAACTTAAGTCTTTCTTTTTCTTAAGAGAAAAAAATAAAATTTCCCCCCACAAGATAAAAACAGATTCTTCTATCACTATTGGCTGCAGCAAGAAAAACAGCAAGTTACCACAAAACTCATCAATACATTAAAAGTGCTGGTGGCATAAGACCAGAGTACCTGTAACAGAAACTGATGTCAACTACATTTTCCTAGATTCTTATGTCTATGTTTAAGCTACTCTCTGCTAAAACTGGAAAATAAGAGAGACCTAGCCTCAGCAGAGCTCCAAATGGCCTGGGAAATTGAAATTTGAGTTGAATTGAACATTTTAAAGGTAGTTTTCTATGAACTTAAAAAGAAAGTGGTTTTAGTTTTTCCCCTCTACTCCCTGGGTTTCATTACCCCCAGTCCTTTAGATTCTAGAGAGGAGAGAAGAGAGAAATCTTTGCTGTCCTCATTTCTCCTACCCTCTTTAATTTCATCTGTGACTTTAATTATATTTCTTCTCATAAGCTTGTCTTGCCTTTATTTTATTTTTAAAACGATAAGAGATTGCAGCAAGGCTCCCTAAAAAACTCTTTCAGCTCTATTTTTAATGCACACAGTAAAGTCAGAAGCATACATTAAAAAATACAAAGAGTAGCTGATTATTAATTCCAGTTAAACTATTACTGAGAAAGAATCACTGATCAGAATTATCCTAATTAATTTTACATAATCAGTGATTTTCTACAAGAGCAGCTTTGTGAGCACATAGAGTCTGTCAGGATTTGTTTAATGTTAAATCCTCACCTTTTGTGCTTGCACACTTTACAGCATTGCGGAAAACTTGTCGACAAAAGTAACATTTAAACTTTTAGTATATGCAGTAGCTAAAAATAGAATTACTTCCTTTTGATAATTAATTACTGCTTTGGAATCGCTAAGTAGGAGAAATGTTTATTAATCTATGTACAAAGTTCTCAAAGGGTAATCGTTTTATCACTTTGCAGCATGATTCCAAAACACAATTCAGAACTTGACAGCTTTTGTTAAGCTTGTTTTTGATAATTGGATACAGAAGTCGCTTGTGGCCATTTGGATGGAACTACTCTAGTTTCACAGAGCTTTTGAAAGTGATCAGACTTAAACACATCACTCATCCTGGTGAGCCAGCCTGACAGTTTTGATAGCCCATTACAGTAGTTTATATTTCATTTTTGGAAGATTTCAGCAGACATCTCAGAATTAGGCTACCTTGGAATCTCAAGTTCCAGTGGACTCTGACTTTGATCTCAGGTCATCATTATTTAATGCAAATAACCCATGGCGAGTCCTTTCATATTAACATTAACTGGGAACTTTTGCAGTACTACTTTCGCACACCCTTCTTTATTTATAACCGTGTTGGACAGCTCAGGAGGCACCTCCATGAATCATCGAGAACTATTTCTCAATAATTCGATTAATAATTAAAATCAAACAATAATTAATGGCTATGATATTTGATTAAAAGCAAGTCAGCGATAGCCTTGCGGAAAATAAAGTTGTTTGCATTTTATTACAGAGAAAGTGAAAGAGAAATGCATATTGTAAATTCTCTCTGTTCTTTTCACTTTTGAAATGGTAATAGCAATGCAATAGGGAAAAAAGCTGGATCAGGACTGAGCAAATAGGGGAATGCTATTTGTGAATACTCTATGATGTACAAACCAAGATTTGACTTGGTATTATTCATGCCATTCTGTTTAACAATACCACCACGTAACAACAAAAAAAAAAAAAAAAAAAAAAAAAACCACAAAAACACAACACAAACCCACAGACTCCAACATACACTACTAAAAGTTTCTATCAAATACGGTGAGGACAGGTTATTGTTAGGCACCTCAGAAAGATGGTCTGCTGCTTTTGTTATTGCTTTTTATTTCATTTGGGGTTTCTTGTCGGGGTTGGGGGTGGGGGCAGGGAAGGAGTGTTAGGATTTTTTGGGTGGGTTGTTTTAATCTTTTTCTCCCCCTGATCTCCCCGACCATATTTATATTAAATTTAGGCAAGCACTAAATAAAGCCATGCACCCAGAGGTGAAACAGACATTTTTATGATCCTTTTTCTCTCCTAAGCATAACAGTATAAACCTTATTTAAGAGAGATTCATAGAAGGATTATAAAAAGGCACATGCCACACTGTCCTGGCCATATTCTCCCCATCTTGCTCAGAATAAGCGAGTGCTACAGAAGTTTTTAATGAGAAGGAACTTCTGCTTTTTCTTACTGCATGTTTTCCTCTACCAGCAGAAACACAGGTTGAATAACGTATCTTAAAACTCTACAAAGTCATGTGTGAAGTCACTCAATACAAAGAAATACATTGCCCAGGGTCAGTGAGAGCAATGTGTTTCCATATTATGTCCTCCAACAAACATTAATGCTACTATTATCAGCACAGGATTGTACATGATTCTACAGGTAATGCTACCAGTAGCAAATCCTACTTCTCTAGCAAATTACAGAAATACCATTATATTATTTTTCTTCTCCATGGTAAATATAACAGTCCTTGCTGCTCAATGAGCATTAGGGAATAAAGATTTACCATAATGACAAGATGACAGCCAGTTACTTTTCTCTTTTATATATGAAGATAAATAAAACTCAGAGAAGACAACTGACTTAGTTTCATATTTAGAAGCTTGTGACAGAGCCAAGAGCAGAACTTTATTAGCCTTGCACTTGCATTATAATACCAGTCATTAATTAAGTTGTAACATTTACATATATTTAAGTTTCAGCTGTATCTAGTTAAGATATCATTATGCAGCAAATACTTAGAGGACATGTAGCTAACTTGTCTGTATGATTTAGTCAGTCATGTTTTGCTACAAGACACTGAAACAATGGAGCAAACCAGAGCAACTAGCAGCAAACAGATTCTGCCTACCATGAAAAAAATCTTGGCAGTATCTACTGGCATGTTAAGTAGAAGGAAGAGGAAGTAAAATGACTGTCCCCAAACAGTTAAACAGTGTCTATACCAAGAGCAGACTAGGAGAGGGCTTCTTAGCATGCTTTGCAGATTTCTAGTGCAGATCACAATAATGATTTTATTTTCCCCAGAAAAAAAGCAGTTCAAAGTACAGGTAACAAGGTATTTTTAGTTATGAGGGGCTATGGTTTGTGCAAGTTTGAGCATGTGTGTATGTGACTTATTTTTAAATTTGGTTTTCAGTTCTTAAGGTTCAGTAGACGGTCTCTTGGGTGTCAGTATTTTGTCCCCAGTTTAATGTGTCTGCAGCATGTAACTGAAGGATGCAAGTAAGCAAAGAAGTTACCAATAGTTGCAACACAACCTAAGGGACTTTTTTGTGAAACAAAACTCAAATGCGTAACTATACAGGGCAGTGATATTCAGATAAATAGACATTGATGTGCCCAAAATTTCAAATGTTGAATTTTGCAGTAGTTGATTACTAGCATTAAAAACCGGAACTCACATTATCAGACTGGCTTAAGTTGGCAGGCACCTCTTGAGATCACCTAGTCCAATGCTCTTGCTCAAGCAGTCACCTAGACCAGGTTGCCCAGGGCCAAATCCAGTTGAGTTCAAATATCTCCAAGGATGAGGACTCCACTATCTCTCTGGGCAACTTGCTGCAGTGCTTGCTTGACCACAGAGTAAAAAAAAAAAAAAGGGGGGGGGATGTTTGCATTTAAATGGGATCGCCTGTTCTTCAGTTTGTGCCCATTTGCCTCTTGCCATTTCACCGGATACACTGAGACATGTTTGGCTCAGTCGTCTTTACTCCTGCCGATATAGTATTTATACACATTGATAAGACCCCTCCAAGACTTCTCTTTGTCAGCCTAAGCAGTCCCAGCTCGCAGCCTTTTCCTCATACATCTGATGCTCCAGTCCTTTCAACATCTTCATTGCCCTTCAATGTCCTTCACTCCAGTTTGTCCGTGTTTCTTTTGTAGAGCTCAGTGCTGGTGCCAGCACTCCAGATGTGTCTCACCAGTGCTTTGTAGAGGAGAAGGATCACCTTCCTCAACCTGCTGGCAACACTCTTCCTATTCCAGCCCAGGAGATTGTTAAGCCTTCTTTGTTGCACGGGCACATTTCTAGCTCATATTCACCTTTGTGCCCACCAGGAACACCAGGACCCTTACTGCAAAGCTGCTTTCCAGCTGGTCACTGGTACAGGAGATTATTCCTTCTCAGCTGCAGACTCGCATTTTCCTTTGCTGAACCTCACAAGGTTTCTGCCAGACCATTTCTCCAGCCTGCTGAAGTCCCCGCACTGAATTCCCTGTGATATAGGCTTTGATAGACATTCTTCGCATTGCCTCCAGTCATTCACCAACACTTTTATTACGCAGGAACCACATACATCATGGTATACACAGTGAAGGTCTCCTTATGATAATTTTGCCAGTACTGAATTACTGTCTACTATTTAAAAGTACCCAAATCACTCTGTACTGTGAAAACTTTCTGGACCTTAGCTATATATAGGTCACCAAACTGTTCACCATCTTTTCAAGATCCTTCACAAAAACACAGAACTGTACAAAAAGAGTGGGATGTCCTAATCTGCCTTCTCGAGGAATTTTTCTGTAGAACTGTGAAGTCTTTTCCATGTTTATCTTCCAAGTTTTCACTTATCAGTCTCTCCTGATGATTAAGTTTGCCAGCCTGGATAACAACTTTGGTATAAATAAATGAAGTATTTTTAATTTCTCTCACCCTTGCACAGAGAGTTATTCTTACAATTATTCTTATCGAATTCTTGTTAAATAAAAACAGACATATATCTCACTACATGCAATACATACCTAACAAACCACTGCATTTTTAGACTCCAATTAGATATTTTAAAGCTGTTGAATAATCATACAAAAACAGTTAGGAATAATAATTTTGAACAGAATTTTGAAAACACAAATCAGACTGGCAAGTTATGCTTCCATTTACTGAATTCATAAAAGTGGATTTTCCTCCAACACAGACCATAGGCATGGGTAGCATGGCACAGTTTAAAGATGGTTCCATTTGACAGTGAGTCTAAGGAGAGACTGATGTAAGTGAAACCCATGTACTAGAAAAATGTAACCCTTTTAAGAAGAGCAGATCAGGAATAACAACCTATCAGAAATTATCATATTGTACCAATAACTTTTTTTTTTTTTACCCCTATGATAAAGTTCTTATAGTAAGTTTAAATGGAATTTAAATTAAAAGAGAAAGGTGTATACAAGAAAGCACTGTAGTCACTTAGTTTCTGCTTCCTGCAACATTTATCACCACAGCAGACGAGCACTGTAGCAGTGCTTTGTGCAGACATAGCATTTATCACTCTTGATAAAATCCTAAGACACTAGACCGAAGTTTAGTGCACAATTCACGCAAACCATTTTAAAGAGTCCTAGAAGTGCTCTCCCTACTTCACCTTTTTACCTTTAGAACCCTCATTCGTAAATAAAAATCCATGTAGAAATATGACAATAACGTTAAAAAAAAAAACAAAACACCCTCCGCAATACACACATAACCAAACCGATCAGCTTCAAAAGAAAGACCATCCAGTGTGCAAGTCTTTCCTGACTGGACCTCATGTCACTACTGGACCCTTTCCTGTCACTCAGTTAGATCAAGTGGCTCGTCTTGTCCTTAAACTGTTACATCTTAGCTGCACACTTGGGTTCAGCATCAACTGTTTCTGTCCAACAAGCTACCAGTTAATTTCTCAGCTAATACTTCTTTGAAATTGAACTTCATTGCTCCAATTTGTCACTACATCCAACGGCACTCAAAAGTAGCAGGGAGAGGTGGCCACAAGGAGCTGGCTACAGCACCATTATTCATAGCTGTTAGGTATAAATCAGAGGCATATTGTGACCACCGTGAAAGACAGCAGTGGACAACCAGGTGTAATACAGCTCTGCTCAGCCACATTCTCCTGCTTCTTGCTCACTTTTCCTTAAGGCACACAAAATATTTCCAGCAAAAATGCTTAAAAACGATGTCAGACTCCCAAGCCATAACATTAACAAAGGAATTAAGTTTTGTCTTCTGAAAGTGGATTTTCCAAGTGTTTATGTCACCAAACTTTTTTCATAGATACGAAAGCCTATCCCTTTATTAAAGGAAAAGAGATTCTTAGGTAAGAAAAACATACTAGCTGAAGCTTTCAAAAAGTGAATTAAGAACACTCATAAAAACCCAGGATAAAACAGAAGAGTTGGCAAAACTGTCAGCTAGCTTCTTTCATGTCTAGTGTATTATTTTCCCAGGAATTGTGCCAACACAGATTTGCTGTGCACCTTATGGCTAGATGCACAAACTGGCAGCAGGGGTAGCAGTCCTGAGGGAGAGCTTTCCATCAGGCACAGCATCTCCAGAGGTCTAAGACCCAGATGATGCAGGACACTGACCTCCTCCATGGTCAAGTCACTTGTGGTTCCTAATGAAAAGTGACTTATGAGAACTACTTATTGTTTTAACAGGAGCTTTGGCTGGGAGATTTGACTGGCAAGGAAGACTTTGTTGGTCTGAAATACTTTTTTCAAGCTGCAGTTGAAGTGTTTGCTGACATAAAGCTACTCTGTATTTGAAAGACCATTTATTTACTTTAAATCAGAACCACTAATTGAAATTGCATCCACTTAGTGGCAGCTCTAACACTTCATAGATGGTGGACATCGCCATCACTTTGTGCTCTGGTGTGCACTTCTGCTCCAGGATGCTGCAAGTGCCAGGCTTGCTGCTTGTAAGGGTGTCGGCCACAGATGGTGCAGGAGGCAATTAAGACTCAAAGATTTTGCCATCATGTCCTCTACTATCCCAAAGTAAAAACTGCCCCTGCATCCACTTTAAATATTAATAGTGCAATGCAATACTTGAAGATCACAGAATTAGAAAAAACTGCTACTGCAATGGAAGTACAGATACCTTTTTTAAAAATATTTTAACTAATAATTATTTTCATAAATTAATTAAATATCACTTTGTTGAAGGTTTTAGAAAAAATTTATACAAGAATTAAATAAATCTTTTTTCTTTAATAATTTTCTTTCAATAATTTTTACTTACCTATACATAATCAAAATAGAAGACATAATAAAAAAGAAACAGAAGTTAAATGCTGAATTTTAAAATAACCTTGTCCTATTTTTTAGTACAATCCATTTTTAATTTTATGGCATTTATAACATAATAGATGTTAGTTATCAAGTCTTATTAGCATAATAAAGAACTATAACCTGTAGCAGTCAGGAAACTAAATTACTGCCTTTACATTTCAGTATTACATTGACAAATACATTGACCTTTACATTATGTTATGCTTAAAGGTTAAAAAAATGCATTATTGTTGGTTTTATTGTCTTTTTAGACACAAAGTTTCCTCTGAAAGGTCTATTGAAGGATAAAAGATTGATATAAAGGGGAGGAGGGGGATAAATTATTAATATCATGGGATAACTTACACAGCAAGTCTTCCACAAGGTCAAGACTAGATACTCCCATGGGAACAGAGAATGTAAGTGGAAAACAACTCTCTTGCCTTTCTGGGGATACTCATCTGAGAATGGCATCTTGGGTAGTGTTACTTTTTAAGCTTTACCTTGCACTAAGCACAGTCATAATTCATCTTTTTTGGGTTTTGGATACATATTTGTATGTTTCATTCATAAAAATTTATATATAAATTTCTTACAGATGCTTTTCCGAAAATTTCAAATGGCAACTGGAAGGCCCACCAACATTGCACGGCATCTAAGAGATAGGTAAAACACAGCAACGTGCCAAGTTTTAGGGTCTCTAACACAGGATTTATTGCCTATCCCCTTCTGATAGGAATATAATTATGACAATTAGAATAGTTCAGCTGCAAGGGACCTACAGTGATCATCTAGTCCAATTGCCTGACCACTTCAGGGATGAACAGTATTGTAACAACAATTATAATCATTACATTATAGTTATAATAACAATTACAGTCATTATAATATCTTGTAAAGCAGGTTTGAGTTTGAGAACACTAATGATTTACCAAGTCCAACTACAGTCTCAGTAGCCCATCCTCAGATGTGGAAATTATCAGGATGAATTTGCCATTGGAGAAAATGAAACACTAAAAGTGTTTTACTCTTCATCTTGTGGAGGGGAAAAAAAAGCAGCCTTATTTCTGGTTGAGTTTAGGAATGTCTCTCATCTTTGCCTCTACATATATTCCAGGGGCCCACTCAGAAGCACAAAGCAATGCAAAGAATCATAAGGTTGGGGGGTTTTTTGCATCTTTTAGGCAGAAAGGAATAAGCTGGACATGATACAAAAAACCCTTCCATTTCTACTCTGATTCAGTTTCAATATCCTTGTGGCAGTAGCACCTATACTCACAAGTACAGGGACAAATCTGCTGAAATTCTTTTCTCTATGGGTTTTCAACCAGCCCTCTTCCTTGGTTTGCAAGCTGTATGCTAACCTGGGTGTTTGCTGACTGATCTGTTGGGATGATGTTAAACTCACTGTGCATTTTTCACTGACTGTCTGCAATGTGGCATATTGATTTTGCCTTTCCCTGGTTCACTTCTAAAACCTACACAGTCAAAACTGTTACTTATTTGAAGCTTTCTGCTTCTCCAGCCCTCTTCTGACAGATATCTGTGTTCTGACACCATCTGCTATCTTCATATTCCATCACTGAACTACAGGCTAGCACTTCTGCTGTGACAGCTTTTGAGGTGTAAAATACACTTCTCTTGACATCTGCCTCAGCTCATCCGTCCTCCAATAAAAAAGGTCTGAAAATATTCTGGAAAGATATTTCACATTTTAATTTCTCTATAGGATCCTTCTTCACTAGAAGGATGCCAACTTTGTGTGGTTTATTGTCTTTCTATTTTGAAGAAAGTTCATTTTTTTTTATACAAGCTCACAGTGCAGTAGGCAGGCAGGAAACGCCTGATAACACCAAATTAATGCTGCTTATTCCTGTCTGCTGTCTGTAAAAGCACACAGAAACATGCACATGTCCCTTACAGGCGTAAGAGGGCTAGATAGTCCAACTCTTTTGACTGCAATGACACACTCCAGTTAAAGAAACCATCTGTTCTCCTAAAATGAAAAGGAAAATACAAAGCAAGCCGGTGAGTTATGGTCTACTGGACTAGGAAATGAAAGCTAAAATCCCATCTGAGACTCCACCTCTACACGCAATCAGTCCACCTAATATCTTTACCTGTAAAGTTTTGATGACGTTTACCCAATTTTCTCACAAAAGTATCACAAATTAATTAATGCTGTAAAAGCACCTTGACAATTCAGGATCTAAGATGTAGCTCTTTTTCCAGCCTTTATCAACCATGATGCAACAAAGCTATTCTAGAGCACGGAGCACCTTAAAACTATTACCTTACTGAAAATAACAGGTATACCCCAATGATAGGAGGGGTAAGGGTTCTGCTTCTTTCTTTTCAAACTGTATCTGACCACCTGAAATTCAACATAACCAAGCATATGTGGACTATGTTAGAACTGGGTGACAGAAGTCATGAATAATAATAACAGGAACAAATACTTATGAAGAACAAAGAAAACCCAACAATCTTTTGCTACAAATATAGTAAAATAGAAAAAGAATATGAGAGAAGTATCAATCAAAATTATAAACAAGAAACATGGCTAGGAACTGGTGAACTTCCATATTCACTAAATGCATAAAGAAAATCTGTACTATTGAACGGCGGAGTGGTGTTACTTTACAAATTTGAGTAATGCAACACAACGTAGAGAGGAGCACTTTTAAAATGTTCCAATAGACAAAACCACAAATCTAATGGGTTCTTGTCATTCATCTCAAGAGTCACTTTTATGATTTCCTACAGGCTTCTTATAGGTGCTCAAACACATTTAACCCATAAAGAAGATATCTGACAGTATGTGTTCACATCTTGCCGGAGACTGGCATCACCAGTAATGTACTTTGTAAGAAGTTTTGTATTAATACAAGTATATCGATTTCCGTCTCTCTCTTCATTGTTCCAGCTTCTCTCTCAATTCTCTTTTTAGAACTTCCATTGTTCATTTTTCCTAGCCATACCTTTCAGCAATAAATTTGGACATATTTTAAGGAAAAAATACCTTTTTCTCCTAAGTTCCACACTTGTACTTTCTATTAGTTCCTGTCAAACACATTTCTAAAGCTTGTGCTTGCCTAATACGCTGTACGTATATTCACATTCTATCCAAATTAGAGACATACTCTGCATCAAAATAACCATTTTATGCCTTTTATAAAGCAGGTCCAGGGCTCCCATACTATTTGTAAATAGTCTGCCTACAATAATTCCCAACTGATCTAGGTGCATGTATCTAACTAAAGTACTTCCCAATTGATGGCCAGCATGCTGACAAACATCCTTTCACCAGCTTTCATTCATTAAATAAACCTATATTACAAGCAGTTAGTCAAGCTCTCACCTTTTTGGCTATTATAAAAATCCTTACTTCCTTCCAAGAGAGGAGGCCTCTTCCTTGAATGATCATAACAAATAAAATCTATCAACACCCTAGTTCAAATTTCTTTCCGAGTCCTATAAAATGAAGATAAAGGGATGCTTAGGCCTGCTGCCTTATTTCTCTTAAAATCATTTCACAAGCATCCACATAGTAATTTGTGATGGAACTAAGATGTTTTTCTGTCATATTTCTAAATGAGTGCACAGATACTTAAGATAGCGTAATTTTAATCAATGTTTTGGGTTTTTTATTTCTCTGCATCACACATAATGCATAATAAGAATTGTCCAAAATTACCTGTTACATCTTATGAAGTAATTAAGTCTTGCCAGAAATGTTGTACCAAATTTTTTTCTTAAATTTTTTTTTGCTAGAAGTCTGTCCATACTAACATCTTACTGTAACTTTATATATTTTTATTCAATAAACATTATTATATACACTTAATATTTACCTGTTTATATAAACATTTTTGTCATTTTTTTTCAGTTACATATATAAACACTTGAAAGACACTTTTGTTTGCACACATACACATAACTTTTCGGATAAATATTGTAGTTTGTTATACGTTATCATTTTGCAAAGCAATTCACTTTCCAACTTCTTCAAAAAAAGAAAACAGAAAGAATTCAAAAAAGAAGCTATTTGCTTATAGTTTCAGAAATGAAAGGGCCTATGACAAGCCTTCTTAGGAGGTTTTCTTAATTTCTTCTGTTTTGGTCCTTTTGCAAGGGGAAGCATCACCAATAAAATTACCTATAATTACACTCTGCCAATATTCCATAGGATTTCTTTTTCTGAGTTAAAGTGACAACTGTTAAATTGGTAGTCACAGAACTCTGCTCAGTCCCGAGGGCGTATTACCAGGTTGCCCTAGTCCCATATCCCATAGTCCAAAAGCCTAAACGTGTCCTGTTGGTACACCTCCCAGCCTATCCTGCTTTCCCCAAAAGGTGGAAGTTCACCTCCACCCTGCTTTGTGCTATTGCCTCTGCCCAATGAATCCCTTACAGTTGCCCCTAAAAATCCAGGCAACTGCACTGCAGTCTCCCATGGACCAGGCGCTCAAGTGACTTGGCAAAATTGTATTTCAGGACTCTCCCACACATCACTTCCTATCCCCTCCCCACAAAATTTCATTCTTCTCTCACCTTCTGTCTACACCTTTCTGGTTGCTTCAGAAGGAGGCCTTCCTGCCTCCTCCTCCATCATCACCCTGGGAAATCAAATATTATCTTCCTCTCATGATTCTCTTTTTCAATCTTCTTTCTTGCATATTACTGTTCAGAGTAGCACAGATTTTAAATAATTTAAATATTTTGCTTATCTTCCCTCCCCCTTGTCTTTTGGATCATTTTGCTCTTGAGCTCAACAGTTTAGCAATCAGTACTTCAGTGTGTTCTCGCTATCTGTTGAAAGAAAACTGAATTTTTCATATTCTTCCACTAAATTCATTTCTCAAGGATTTAATCCTGCCCTTTCTATTCTTTGTGATGTACTGCCGTTCTTTATGTGTTTAAACAGGAAAAAAAAGAAAACCCTATTTTATATTTTCTGGTTCAAGACAGACTGTAATCTTCCCCAGGTCTTTATTCCTCAGTGTACCTTGTGACAGGTCTTGAAACACCAGTACCATATGTTCTCCCAGAGTAAGATCTGAAAGCTCTCCAGCTTGCCTTTTTTTTTTTTTAATACTCTTTTTTACAACTCAAAATGGTGCAGTCTTAAAATTGCATTACCATGTTTACCTGAACTGAGAATAAGAAAAGTGGTAAAGATAAGATTTCTACGTCCTCCTCTACCTACAAGCCCTGCAATTATTTTCTTTTGTAGAAAGGCACAAGTCTTGCCTCAATATTTAGCACACACTCCTCCTTGTGAAAAATCCTCAAAATCCTTATGTGAAAGTATATCTTTCACAGTTTTCTACAGTCTTTTCAAAATCTTTTCCTTTCTTGGTAGTCATATTGATTTTATTTCATAAAGCTACTATACTTACAGATATTTATTCATATTTATCCTACAGATAAATGTTTGACTTTTGCTTCCAATTTTTAATCTCCTATTCATTCCTTTCAAGGTTTACCTGCTACAGACATTAGAGATTTGACAGAAGTGGACCCCTCAAAATCTGTCCCTCCCTGTAGGGACTGTTCTGTCTGTCCTCTCAGCACTGCTCCCTCCTGTGGTGGACATTTTTGAGCTCCATGGAAGCTTGTTGGGGAACAGTCCCCAAATACAAGTGTTCACTGGTTCCACAAACAAGGAGAGACTTTTTGGAAGTTCAGTGTAAATATGACATTCATATTTTCCACCACACCATCCCCTTCCCCTCTGTCTTGGAGCACTGAGAGCAAGTCACCATGTGCTGTGACAATCTCCCCGCTAGTCTGGATCTACAGGGGTTCAGGACTGGACTAGGATTTAGTATAACGGGTGCTCAATGACAATAGTATGAAAAAAGATGAGAGAACTGGGCTTAGGGTCAGCATAAAGACTTTTTAACCCATCTCTATCATTTTGCATGTACTATGCTTTCAGAAACTTATATTCATTAACACTACTTCCTCCATATTAATAAGCATGATACACTATACATTACATACATTAATCAGGACTTTTTCATGCTAGCAGTAATAATTCAATGAGTATCCAAGGCATCAAATGTGTAACATATATACCTCTGTACTCAAAGTGGGTAAGCACGAATGGGGAGGATTCTTCACACATCTCGATACAAGACTGCCTCTCAAGCTCTTGCCTTGATTTGACTGCACTCCTTGAACTTAAGTTTATCAGTACTTCAACATACTTAACAGATGGTTCTATAAAAAGTTCAGTGATTGGGCCTTTCCAGGAATAAAATATTGCAAGCTTTACCAAGCTTATGAAAAAAACTATTTTCATAATGACAAATCAAAATCTCTAATTTTCATTTGCTGTAAGTTTTAACCCTGCATTAAATTTAGCACAGAGCTTTATTTGCACTGCTAGTAGATCTGAAACCATTTAGAATAATACCTTTTTTTATTAAAGGCTAGAAGAAAACCACAGACCATTTAATTAGAGACACCTATAAAAGGGTACTTTTGCTACTTTATTGACAGGTGTTCTTCTCTATAAACACCACCTGGGATCAAAGCCACCCAGTTCTTGCAGGGAATGCTGTACAGGTGCACGTGATGGTTTGGCCAAACACAGATGACGCCAAACCTGTAAAGATGTATGTAACGTCAAACTTCTGCCGCCACATTCAGCTCCCTCAGTTCCTCATTCAGTTCCTCATTCCCAGCTCTAAGCCCAACACAAATGTCTTGGTTGGCAAGATGACGCCTTCAGTTCCTCAGAACGATGAATCACTTTGGCTTTACAGTGTGTCCTTGATACTTAGGGATCCCAGACTACATACTACTGTAACACACTGGCAGGCTCTGCCAATAGAACAGTGTATTTGTAACCTTAAAACAGACAGCATTTTAGTGACTTTTAGTGTCACCAAAATGAAAAATAATTACTCACCACTGGCTATAAATTAAGTATGTTTATTTTGCCAAGGGCAATATTTACTAGAAATTGTAAATAGCAAGCAAGTCAGAAATCACTTAAATCATGATCCTAGCTAATTACATTCTGCATCTAATGGACTAAAATTTATTGACAGCTCACTAAAATGAATTAAGAAATACGGTAACTGCATTTGTTGAAAGTAATAAAGTGTTGTTGGAGTTTTGGGGGGGGCGTTTTTTGGTGGGTTTTTTTTTCTTTTTTGTAAGCACTTAGAAGGTTATTATAAAATTGCTCTGGGCCACACTGTTAACCTAAACCAGCCAAGTACTATTCTTTAATCAGAGAAGACGTTCCTATTTATGGGAAAAATAACTTGCTCTGGCTATTGTCTCCAATTTTTATTCCTGCTTAAGAAATTGGACACTTACTAAATATTGAAACCTAGGGGGGCAATAGAGAGATGTTAGTGAGATACACGTGCCAATTTACTATTAATTTTCCTCAGTCATTTCAGTATTTCCATCCTGTAATTTAGAATGAACTAATGTAAACATCTTTGTTATTAAACTAACTAATAGTCTTCACGGTGGGAGAATGCACATGTTCAGACCTGCACTGAGATTTGCCATATGGCTGGCAGATCATATCTTATCTTTACTTGTAAAGCACACCAACTTCTGATGAATGCATCCATCGACCGATTTAAGTTTTAAGTATGGGAACAGAAACCACAGAAAATAGATATTCTGGCAACAACAACAATATAACGGAGAAGCTTGGAGGAGAAGGCACAGTAATGAAACCAAAGGAAGAAGCTCCACTATTTTGTGGTAAAGGATAACAATATGGGCAGGCATTAAACGGCAAATGAGAAAAATAAAAATAAAAAGAGGGTTAAAGAAAGAAAAATGTGCAGCTGACAAGAGCAACATGTTATTGACAGCTATACTGGGACAAAGAAATGGTATTTTATGGCACACACAAAAGGGCATTACTAAAAAAGCTAGGATGTTAAATAGAGGAACTGGAAATAACCAGATATATAATAATGGAGAGTGCACAAGGGGAAAAAGGCAGCTGGGAATTCCCAAGGAATCAAGAAGATTTTTCTGCAGTTAGCAATAGGTGAAGAAAAAGAAGATATGTCACTAGCATCTGTGCTAATTAGTAAGTTTGAGGATTTGTATAGAACTTCCAGAGGTGGCCCCCACCCTCAACTGCCAAGGAGCAAACATATTAGCAGCTAATTATTGGAATAGACTTTTATATTAACAGTGATGGTCAGCACAAGAATTGTGTACATCCACCTTTACGAAGCTATACAACTGAATAACAACTGTGCCCGTCATTCCCACATGTTTCCTGCACAATAAGAAGGTAAATTCTCTGGGAATGTTTTCTACTGTGTGTGCCTGCAAGTGCTCAGCATGACTGATTTCTTCTCTCAGCTCTATTTTTTATTTCAGCACACTTTCCTCCATTTTATATGACTTTTTGATCACATTTAAATTACTTAGTACTTTTCTGTAAAAGCAAGCATCAAATACTTTAATTCGTTGACATTATTCATCTTCATTAGCCCAAATTGAATGTGCAAGCCTAACACATTGCCTTTAACAGTGCATTGATACCACACTTATCTTTCTGGTCTGCCTCCTACATTTTGAGCTCCGCCATAAAAACTTTTTATGTTTTATTATTCTTACATGCACTCATAGCTTCTTTACTAAAATTACTTCTTTATTGAAGATGTTCCTGTAGTAACATCTTAAATTGGTATGCCTTAAGTCCTGAAAGCAGAAACACTTCATGTCACCCTAAAGCTCTTCCCCAAGAGCCCTTTTCACAGTACTCAGCAAGGGGAAATGCCAAGGGCAGAAAAGGAAGCCGAGAGCCGGGCTCCACAGAACCCAGCAGCAGAGACTCTGGCCTCAACCCAGAGCTGTGCGACAGACAGCGGGTATCTCACTACTGGGACACATATCTGTCATCACCAGCCACTACCATTTACAGACTGAGAGTAACAAAATATATATGTGTGTGTGTAATAAAACATTTATGAATCCCAAAAGAACCAGTCTGTATTCCGTTGTAGCATGTATTTATAGCATACAGCCACATACACTTCACTTATGGACCCCAGGGCCATTTTTCTGTTTATATTATGTTATCCCAGTGAACACCAGCAGAAAATGCAGTTCAGCTGACAAAAACCTTCCCAATGAGTACTTCCAATTTGTCATATGGTTCTTTTGACAACAATAAATGAGAATCCTAAAGAAACCTATGGGTTAAGCAGCCTAACCATTCCCTTCAGACCCACAATGAGTGAGAAACCAGTTAAAGTATCTCAGATGCTGCAATTTTGGCTTTAAATCATTGCTGATCAAATCCAAGAAACTGAACTTGAACTCTTTTCTTGAAGCCTCCTACACCTCAAGTAGGCTTAAGCAGCTGATTCATGGATGACGTGTAACTGCTTTTTATTCTCCTCCTTGAGACAGGCCACGGGATTGACATAACACAAGGGGTTTTTTAACTACAAAGTATTAGAGTTAACACCGCAGTCTGTGACAAAAAAAAAAAATAATGGGTGTCATCTCACTCCACACTGATGATCAGAGCCAGTATTGCATGTCTTCTCTATCCATCTTCCAGACCAATTACACACCTAGTAAAATAATTTCAGTTATTCAAGAACTATACAAATTACTAAGCAAATTTAAGAGAGAGAGATTGGGATCATTAATGTTTCTTTCAAAAGCTACACATAACATGAAAAAATTAGGGAAGCTGCTTAACAAACTAGGTTTTCTAGGAAATCATTTCCACTTTGGATGAATGTACTGATCTGCAGTGCCCTGCTTCCGAGGGCAGAGAGCAGTGTCTGGGAAATGTACAAAAGTTTTTGTATGGTGTTCTAGAGGTTTTCCAAATGCTTTATTCAAGGGAGATTTCCCTTCTGCCTCTCCTTGAGAAGAAAAAACAGGAAGTGCATAAAAGAGATTAAGAGAATACAAAATCCTTAAAGTCCTTCTTGTTATTTCCAATGAAAACATCATATATACAAAATTGAAGTATTAAGCAGGAGCTGTTAACATGCATTTTGATTTGTAAATAGTACAAATTTGACTGAAAGTGTACCAGAGAAAAAAGCCAATTAAGTGTAACACAAACTCACTTTACTTCTTTTTGTAGTAGTTTATCATGTAATCTTTCCTCCATATGTAAAAAGTTTTCTGCCCAGCTATAGGTCCTACATACAGAGTGTATGAATAGAATATATGCTACATACAGAACCAGAATCACAAGCTAGTCTATATAGGAATATACTGCAGAATTACACAGCTCTGGGTTATTTTCAACTTCCTCAGCATCTCAAAAAAAGAGGGTCATAAGCTCAAGGGGGAATACATAGAAATTAGAGAACATATTTTACTTGCTGGTACCACAACTGGCAGATATAAGCCATACATGGCCAAATGGATCAGCTTAAAATTCTGCATCATTCAAAATCCCCAGCCTGGAAAAGACATTTCTTGGAGACAAATCAGAAGAAAGAAATCAGATTAACTTCTCAAATTCTTAACACACATGAGTTTCCTTTGACCCATTTAATTCCAGAAAAAGCCTGGCACTTTAGACAACCCCTTGGGCAAGATCTTGCATTTTTTTTTAATTTATAATAAAACATTTTTATTATAATATTAGTTATTATTATACATGTATCATGTCTTACCAAGATAACCAGACCAGAAAACACTTTTAAACTAAGCAAATGCTAACCCATGATTCTCAAAAGCATACACAAAGGTTGGAAATTTTAAAGGATACTAAAGGAGTAAGATGCTCCAATCTCACTGAATTAAATGGGAGTTTGGC
Organism: Phaethon lepturus; assembly: GCF_000687285.1. Classification (NCBI taxonomy): domain Eukaryota; kingdom Metazoa; phylum Chordata; class Aves; order Phaethontiformes; family Phaethontidae; genus Phaethon; species Phaethon lepturus. The sequence goes on from NW_010514135.1 coordinate 23,217, forward strand.
ACTCAGTTCCTCTAGACTGCTTTGACATGCTTATGTTGAACAATTGCTAATAATAAATAGAAAGTCTATGTTAAAAACAATCAAGATGTCCAGAACTATTTTATAAACAGAAAGCAATTAAATTTAGACAAGTTCATCTCAACTCCACAACTTCCACTCAACTCTGCACACCCTATAAAAGATGAGACTTTTCAAATGGCTTAACACTTTGCATACCTTTCCATGACAAATCAGAAAGAGATGAATTTTTCTAAGCCCTTGTATCTTTGCAGTACAACATAGTCCGCCGGGTTACAGAAACTTCTGTCACTGAATTTTCCATTATTTACATATTTAGCAAGATACAAGTTATCCTAGCCAGTACAAAAAAATATTACTCTGAATTTTATATTTGCAAATGACAAAAAAAAACCCCAAACATGAAGGCAATACCTATGTAAAATAGGTGAATTTAGTTCTTTAATTCCTGAACTTTGCCTCTGAAGGGAGGTTGTTTAAAATATTCAGGGAACTTCACAGTAATTTCCAGTCCCCACAGAAATAAGAATTCTTAGTGGAGCTTTCAATTCACTTTTCATGCAAAGCTATTTAATTTTATTACCTAAATATAAAAATTAAACAACATCTGATTTAAATAATAATCTGGCATATTGACTGCTTTTTTAGATTCCACTTTGAAATTATTTCAGACAGCAATATGGAAAACAAATTAAAACGACGGGACCCATCACTTAAGAAGATATTAGTAAACATTTATAATGCCAGATGTTTCCTTCGTATTTGCTGTTAAAGATAAAAGGTGGTTAGATCCTCTATTCAGTAAACTAAACATAGTAGGAAGTTTTTTCTGCAAGACCCCTACACACTCACGCTGCAAAACCATGGAAGGAAACACTCTGCTCCTGCAGCCGGTCGCAAAAGCGCTCCAGACATATCTGTGAGCAACTCTAATGCAAACTTTAGGGAAACTGGGGAAGGAACATGCACCGTGGACATGGGGCAACAGCAGCAAAGGAATAAGCAGAGCTTTGCAGGATTACTGGACTACAGCAGGGACCTCATTCTCAGCTCTTCTTTACTTTTATACCTGTGTAAGGAGAGCCTAAATACCATCAATAGATTTCAATGGCATTTAAAAATCCGCTTTATACAGATGTGGCTACCACCCAGCAGAAAGGCCAGGAGTTATTGGACAATGACTTAAGACTTCTAATTCTTATTCCACAGCAACCTTATTAAAAGGATTATATAACAACTCTCACGGTATTAAAAATTTAAAACAGTTTCTATCCATTATCATCTGAAAAATGACACTGAAAATACGTAAGAGAAGAGCTACCCGGAAAGTTTTTGTGTTATTACAATCTCCTGCAAATAACTTAGCAAATAAGTGACATCTGACTGAGAAATTCTCTTCTCAGTTCTAGAAAAATGTTCAATATAAATAACACATGGTTTTAAGAAGTAAGAACAACAAAATAAGTACTTCAGTTATTTTGCAAAGTACTAAAAGATACAGAATATCGGCGCTACACCAGACCCTGTTCCACAATTGCAGGGCTAGGTCAGTGGACACCTCACTTCTGTAAAGTTCCATAGGTGCACCAGGGCTTCCCATCCCATTTCCGATTCTCTCCTTCCCAGAATTACAGATGCATATGTATGAATACTGAGGTATTTCCAAATACAAAACAATGCTATAGAAAAATAGCATTAAAGAATTGATTTGTTTCCATTGATGGAGTATCTAATTTAGGTTAAATGACTATGTTTATAAAAGAGCTTCAGGATTTATTGTTTTTAGCATGATAACTCATCAACTACAGTTTAGCTTGCAGGAATTTAAGCAGAGAAGTTAATTAACAATAATTTTCAAACTGCCAAAAGCTTATAGGTTCAGTAAGTATTCCATACACATATGAGCATGACCTAAATAAATAAATAAAAAGATACTGATTCCAGACCACTGAGCTTATTACTAACATTAATTGAGCAATATTGACTTGGATATTTTAATCATCTAGAATAGTTAAAGGCAACAGTCACCTCTGAAGATACAAATATCCCTTTACTTTCTATTAAAACACTGACCACTGATTTAATTAAGCAGCACACGCATCTCTAGCTTCAATGCATTTTAGGTAAAATATTATGCTGGATAGTAGCTACCACATTGAAAGTTGTCATCCAAGTGATTAGCTTGACAAGGTAAAACAAAAAGAGTAAATGAAAGCAGTGAAGCCATTTTTAAGATTTCTACCCAATTTAGTAAAACTATATTTGGCCAACCTAGTAAGGATGGAAGAAAACACAAAAACAGCAAAATTTGTGCCTGAGCATAATTCAGAAAAAAGATTTCATGTATTAATAGAAAGAAATGTTATATCACAATAGCATGAAATAAACTTTCAACTCTTGATCAACAATAGCTGTACATTTCCGTTGAACACCTGTTTTTTATTGCTGTGTATTTCAGACTATTTTTCTTTGCTTCTGGATCTACAGATGCTGTGGCCTTTAACTCTACTAATTACTTCATTAGGTCCAAGCCCTCTTGAACTGTAACACTCTTTTAATAAGATCTTATACAGTCTTTTCATGCAAGCAAATCACTTCTACAAGCCTGATCCTTTGTCACACTAAGGCCCTTTTCACTGTTAAAACACACACTTGCAACAAAGAACAAATGCAAGAATAAACAACAAATAATTTATAGCAAGTTACTCTGAATGAAAGCAAACATCATTGCAGAATACCAAGCAAACAACAATTGAGAAAGTGCAGCCACTTGGGTAGGATTATTAAAATGAGCAAACATTATTTGTGTAAGCATTACAAGACTGTATCCACAAAGTACATTTATTATCAGTTTAAATTTAACCGGGCAGACATGACAGAAAGAAAAAAAAATGTGTCTCTGTGTGCGTGTGTATATATAAATAAAATATACACTTAAGGCATAAACACACACCTTTTTCTTCTGGATAGAGCCCCTGCTTTCTTGACCTACCGGTGTGCTATGATCAATCTAACAAGAGAGTGCATTGCTGAAACATTATCTTAAATCACACTCACAGCACTATTTTCCTAGTTGCAGTTACCAGCATCTCTGAAATGTGCAAAAACCTGTAAAACAAAGACATGCAATAGCAGGTGAGAATGGCTTCCAGCTTCGCACAGCTCTTGAAGTAGCACTACCAGATTTGCCAGTGGGATGTTGGTAATTGGTTGATCCTGCAGGAACGTAGGGAAGTTGTTCTCTGTTGGAAATCACTTACATCCAGTATCAGGATGGGAAACACCGCTAATTGGCTATGTCTATTCAGAGAATCTGAGCTGGAGTTGGCAGCCAAAAGTAACAGGCAACAAGAATATTGTTAGCTTCAACACTTCCTAAGCTTTCCATCCAGGAAACATTAAAGTGGAATGTATACAAATATCATTTCAGGATTATCAGAACACACGTTTTACTTCTGTAGTCAGTGAAAAAGATGCCATGCCAGTTTTCCACAATTCATTTGGAATTACCACAGTTTCTTGTGATTTCTTCCAGTCTAAATCCATCACTCGGACGCTTTTTCTGCAATTAATAATCTGAAGGACAAGCTATTAAAATCCCTCGGCTAATTTTTTTGCCCTTTGGTAACTAAAGATCCATTGCCTGACTGGTGCATGGGAAACCCACACTTGTACTTCTGCACAAGACTATGTGTCTGCGCAGCTGGTTGTAGCATCTACAGCCTGAGCCAGACAGACCTAGTCCAGAAGCAACAGCACTACAAATTTCAGGGCTCCTCAGCAGAGCTGCCTGAGTAACACAGCTGCATAATCCCTGGAACAAAACTTTTTTTTCTTTTTTTGGAAACGTGCATCTGTATGAACCTGCTCACATAACTATAGAGTAGAGAAAGAGAGAGTGACAGATGGTTACAAAATGAGAAGGATCTCATTTACCCAACGAGAAAGGACCCAGTCTTGTAGACAGAGCTAACAGGTATTAACAGGTGTTTGTAAGAACTTTTCCTACATTACCAAAAAGATGCAACTGGATTGGAAACTCCAGAATAGATGGACAAGCTTCTATCATGAAATAAGCAAGATGAGGAAACAGATTTTTGATGAGATTCTGAATGGATTTACATTTGTTAAGTTTTGTTTCTCTAACAACACACAGACCTGAATTCTCTTCTGTATTTCACGCTGTATTACCATTTACACACATACAGAATAGGCATAAAACCACTTTCTAAAACAGTGCGGCTTTAGATGCATCCTGGTGTAATTTAAATGCAAAATGCCATGGGATGAAGAAGTATCAAGTATCCTTTTCAATGCCTTGATCTTAAATGGCTTCTGAAAGAAACATAGCAGTATTCACCAAACAGTTTACAAAGAATCAGGCCCAGCCATGAAAAAGTATAGCAGAAGGTTTCTGTTATAACAGACAGCTGACAACCGCAAGAACCAACTACAGAAACTGAACCCAAATGGTGAAATATGAATTCATGTAGAATTGCAAGATACCTGCTGTGCAATTGCTCTGTTCAGTTTACATCGACTACATGTTTTATAATCAATGAAAAGCAACAGAAATTCTAATTAACTGTATTTTGACTTTAACACCTCTTTGACCTTCTATGCAGATTAACTACTGTCAAAAAAGATTTTCAAAATAATTAAAAGAATAAATCCACATTTCCAGTTGATTTTTGCATTTTTCCTTTTTGATACAAATATTTTAAATGTCTTTTTAAATTCCTGTTAATAGTTTCCAACCATAACTGCACAAAATATAAATCAGTATTTCATGTTTCCACAGCTGTTCGTGTATGTCATGATCAGCCAAATTATCCTGTATAATAACAACTGCTAAGTCTAAACAGTCTGGGGGAAAAATACAAGAGGGTATAGCAATGTATTTTACCCAATGCCTCTATGCAGATACTTCATTCCTCCTGCCCTTCAGTTAAACGAAATATTTAGTCTAAAGACATAAATACCTTGATGTGTAGATATCTTAAAAATCCATAAAGGAAGATGTTCTTTTATAAAAGATAAGAGAGATCACAACAGTGCTGATGAATTTCCTAACCATCACTGAAGAATGACAATTGAAAAAGATGCAACAAGGAGTGCTGATCTTGAGAAATGAAAACCAGAGGCTGTGGAAGATGGGGAGAGAGAGAAAGGCAGATAACAGTGAGACCCAGGAGGAGGAGGAAAAACAAAATTAAGAAAAGGTAGGCAGAAGTAAAATGAAAGAAAAATAAGAAAAGCTGCTATCAGGATGCATTATTAGAGGGAAGATGAGGAGGATAGGCAAGGTAAGAGGTCTGCAATGTACGTGCTGTTATGGGTCAACTGCAACAACATCCCAGACCAGTGATGTTCAGGTTTGTTTGGTTTTAGTAAATGTGAATTAAAAATATCAGCAACATGCTTGTATTATTTAAGAGCTTCTTTCAGCTCCTTCTTGCCATGTTCCCTGAAGTCCACATATGGGATAAATTAAGTATTCTGAAGAATATTTCAGTTCTGAAGCATGCTGTCATCTGTTCCCCAGTGGGAATTAGACTTCATTAGCAGACCTGGAGGGCATGCTGCAAGGCAATTCCATTTTTACAGCCTGCTACACAGAGTGGAGATTTGATCAAGGTGAGATCAGCATATGGGAAAGCAGGTTAATGTCACTGAATGGTTGAGTTCTGTCTGTCCCTGTAATTTGTTTCAGCGATAATGGAGATCTGGAAAACAGTTTTGTGCAAGTGAATCACAGACACTCATCCTGCTAAAATATCTCTGTAGACCCAAGCAGAATATTTTGCTCAAGATCCAAAACATTACTGGAATGTACAAGCCATGGATCAGTCTTCATATGAAAGTATAGAACTATAGACAGATAAAAGATTAAAATATAGATTTCATGAAATTATTAATTTGGTTGTTGTTTTTTTACTAATGAGATCGACTCCCAGAGAGCAAGATGATAACAGCTCAGCTCTGTGAGCCAAGTCTTTAGTGTGACCTATCAGGATAACATTAGCTATTGAATAGTTGCTCATCAGCTATTAGCATGAAAATTTTTCTATTTTTAGTAAACTATCAGTGCTCAGTGAACCTTTACACTCAAAAGAAAGTGATCTGTGGTGCTCTGAACAGCAGATGTTACTATGGTATTACATTCAAAAGGGGATTTAAAAGTAGAGAGACTGGTAGCGTATGCTGTGCATTGATCATTTGCATCCACTTCACTTTCCTAAACTAAATGAAACTAGAAGAGTTTCCAAGGACAACATCCCGTTTACCCCACCGGCATGAAAAGAGGCAGGCATTCAATGGTAAAGCACTAGTGTGAGTATGCACATGTACTCAAAGTTTGGGCTTGGAAATGGAAAGCAGCCTTCACCTACAGAGAGGTTTTTGTGCACATTGGCCCATTTGTTAGTTTTAAAAATGCTTGTTTCATTTCTACAGAACCACTACACCCTAGGCCTAAGAATGACATGTTTACACCTTCACAAAGAAAGCAAAAGGCTGGAATCAGTTTTGGTTCTTTCTTCATTAGACAGCTTTGTAAGTCTGAACTTACAGATCTCTCAGGATATATCTATATTATATATAAAAATAAATATATATTCATCTATCTAAAAGTGAGGTGTCCAGTCTGGGCTACTCGTCTTGGCTCCCTCCCAGCTGACAGCACTGACACTGCGATGTGTCCTCTCCTAGTAATTCTGTCCCTCCAGCAACTCCAGCTTTTACTGGATATCCACCTCTGTACAAGTACCTAAAAGGAGGTTGTAGCAAGGTGGG
>NW_010514135.1:30150-38738 GCF_000687285.1 Phaethon lepturus
TTGTCAAGCATTGGAACAGGCTGCCCAGGGACGAGGTTGAGTCACCACCCCTGGAGGTATTTAAAAGACATGTAGATGTGATGCTTAGGGACATGGTTTAGTGGTGGACTTGGTAGTGCTAGGCTAACAGTTGGACTTTATGATCTTAAAGGTGTTTTCCAACCTAAATGATTCTGCGATTCTATATTAGTTCCTCAGAGAAACTTCCATTTAATATTTGTGTTATGTACAGAACTACTTCCAGCAAGCTAACCAAAGTCTTTCCCAAAGACACAGATGTGGTTATTCGTAACAGTAAAAAGATTTGACTCGGACTTTAAAGAATTTTTCCCCACTTGGCCTGGGCTTAAAACGCACTGGGAACACTCATTTTCATTCTAAGCCCAATGCTTGCTACGAACCTGCAACTCACTCTCTTCTACTGAGATCTTTTGTTTCAGTGGAGTAATTACAGAATTAGTTGAATTGCGTGGCTTATATCCAAAACTATGATCCTGAGAAGTCCTTCTCAGCTGCTGCCCAGTTGCAAAGGTGCCTACATTTCTCAGATTGTATCTTAAATTCTCCAAGTGTCTAACACTCCATTCCTTCACATATCCAGAGTTGTCAAAGACTGGGCAGCACTATACAGCCTAACATCTATTTTGATGTTGCTCTTCAATGATTTAGACCTTCCAAAGTAAGTTTCTGACAACGAGATTTTAAAAGCCCCTATTCACTGTCCAAAACATATACAATATTAAAAACAGATTTGATAGAGACCAATGACAACTTTTTGCTAACCATTTGTTTTACAGAACATTTTACTCACTTTTCATTTAATTTGTGCCTGCTCAAGAGACTTAATCAGCTGAGAGGTTTAATAAAGCAAAAGGAAAATTTAAGATTCATGTTTAAACTTCAATTTATAGAGAAAAAAATAAGTAAGTTTTCAATAGTTTCATCATTTAGAGGAGACTGTGCAACCAGCCCAGATCAGGAAAAGAAATGTTATCCCAGGAAAAAAACAAAGTTTAAATCACAGTGAACAAAAGATATAGGGAAAAATATGACCACATTTTTAAAAGATGTGCTCCAATTCTGAAAATTAAGAGCAACACTGAGATACATCGTTTATTGTGCCTAATAAAGACAGCTTGAGGTTTAAGGCCAGTGCAGCCTGATAGTCACACAAAATCCCCCTGGATACTGGAAGTCAAAATACCTTTGATCGAGTTTGTGCTTCATCATTACCAATGAGCTGGACACAGTCCACTCTCATGGCTATATTATGCTCCCTAAGTCCTTCTGGGCTTTATGTTTTTTATTAAAACTGAATGTCTTATTAAGCCACCAAATAGTAAGCAATTAGCTAGAGACAATATGAAGAAAAAGGGAGAAATAGACTCTTTAATATATATGTCAAAGCTTTAGGTAGACATATTATGGCTCTTGGGACACTGCTTTGAAAAATTTAATTATCATTCATAAGTCTGGATTCACATGTTTCTAGAATCGAGATCATTCAAAGGTCACTTGTGAAATCATCATGGAGCATATATCTCATTACAGCCTGTGACACAAGTTATGCTTTCCCAATAAACCTGGGGAAAAGAAAATATACCCCAAAGAACAGCAAGGTAATAAAATCTGACAGTCTGACAATAAGAGAAAATTTATCATAAAAAAAAAAATCTAATAATGGCTCCTAGCACTTTTTAATCACAGCTACTGAACTGTTGCATCCTGAGGAACATGCCTTGTTTTAATTATTTATTGAGAGTTGATGGTTTATTTGGAAGAAAATGCAATTATATCCTGACACTTTAATCACTATCAGTTTGTTTTGTTCCCCTGCTACTGCTAAGAGGAAGGTTACCTTCCTATGGAAATTCTGACATTTCTATAATTGGTTTTGCAACTCTTCCAAGAGACTGAAAGTATTCATATTATTAAATTTGTGCAAAAATTGGAGTTAAGATATTATTAAGATTGATGGCTAATAACACCAATAAACCAAACCTCAAATACATTAAATTTCTTTTCTCTTTTCCTGTTAGACACATGCTATACATAGTCTTTGGGAAGCAAAATCTCCAGCGTCATCAAAGATGGAAATCAAGCACAGACCCTTAACAGACCCATTCAAATAGCTCTAATATCCAGGAAAAAAAGTTTGGAAAATAAAAATTAAAAAAAAAAAATACTGAAGACTAGCAAATCAACAGCTCATAGGTTGGATAAGAATTCTGTGCCACTGAAGTCAAAGGGAATTTTGCTACATTTAGCCTTCAGGTTAGCGGTTTGTTTTTGCCAATTATGACAGAATCACAGAATCACTAAGGTTGGAAAAGACCTTCAAGATCATCAGGTCCAACAAATTGACCAATTGATCAAAACCAGAAAAAATAAGTGACGTTCTTGAAAATGCTGTGGAAAGCTTTGGCTAGTTTCAGTATTCAGAATATTTCAGAATATTCAGTGAAAATACTCACAGAGCTGTAAGCAGCTGAATGAAATATTTCACTTCAAGATCAAGTTAACTCATTCAGGAGAGATTCTAACATCATTTATACATAACCATGTGATGAACTGGCTAACCATCCTTCACAGAGCACTACACATGTAGCGGTAAAAGCGGAAGGGTAGGGGAAAGGAAAATGCTATAAGCAGTGGGACCAGATCATATCAACATTGTTTAGGTTGACTGCTGTCCAGGGACTTTAACCTACACTAAGTTATTCTGCAAATAAGTAGCAATCCTGGTTATCAGGTCTCTTCTGAATGACCTGAACATGCCTTGGCCATCACAGAGCCCGTGCTTCACACCACAATTTTCAGCAGGAAAAAAAAAAGCAGGACTGATGCTCTGGCTTAGTGCTGAATGAGTAGTTACACAGCTTCTGACCAGCCCAAAGCAAGTCTAGGCCTCTCCAGCCCTGGAGAAGGTCCCTTCCACCCTCTCTGAAGAGCACAAAAAGCTTGCAGGGGCAAGTGAAGGAGATACCAAGTGCCAGGCACTTAGACACCACACCTAAGAACAGGGACATACATTTGTTTCCCCCCTCAGTGTCTCACCACATCATTGTATAGTTCAAGTAAATGATAACACATCTAACTGCTTATCTCTACTAGACCCATGCTATGTAGCCTTAAAGGCTTACCTTTGTCAACCAACAAGGTAAAAAGTAATCTGGGGTTGCAGGAAATTGGATGGTCCAGATGCTCAAACAAAGCTTAGCTTCCTAAAAGCAGACAGTGTTTGGACAGTCAATAGTTATGTCAAATACAGCAAAATGGAGAGTGATTTTAAGTTCTCTATGTAGGACTTAGAGATAACAGAGGAAAACACACACAGGTGAATCTGTCAACAGAACCCCCCATGCCAACCCAAACAGTATGAACCATAGAGAACTGACTTAAAACACACTTATCTAACACTAAAGTGGCAATAGGTAATTTGAAGAGAAAGATATACTCGTTCAGATTATCCCCCACAGCTCATATCTACTTCACTTTATGCCCTCAGAGTCTGTCAGTGTTGTAGTTTATAATTTATTGACTTTTATTTTCCCGTCGGTTGCCAAAGCACACCAAGGTTAATGCAGTTACACAGCACCTCTGATGCAGGCAGGAGAACATTTGACTTTAAAACATACACACTTTAACAAAGCAAGTATCAAATTGCTTAAGGAAATAGTGACAAGGATTGTTTTCAAAGTGTCACAGTTAGTAAATGACAATGACAACTCTGCTCTCTACTTCCTGTAAGGGCCAAAAACCAACAAGGAGCTGAACATACGCAGAATCCAAATAAGTTCAGTCACGGAATTAGACAACACCCTACAAAAAAAGATCAACAAGTTGTTGAAGTGGGATCTCACAAAATTAATAAATACTCATCTATGGGCCCTTTTATTGGATAAAAGGCCCTCCTCAGGTTGCCATATAAATTCCTCAAACTACTTTTCTGTTTTCTCTGGGTCACATTTGAGATCTGAAACACAGAAATCTTTGCATGCAGTCCCTATGCTACATGACTCTTCTGGAAGAAAAACAAAACACACACCAAAAAACCAACCCAAACAGACAAAAAGAAACCAACCAGACACACAAAGGAAAGCAACTCCTTTAAACAAACCTGGCACCTTTTAAGTGTACCATACACCTAATTTAGGAAGTTAATCCCCCCTTTACAGCCGAGAGTGCACGCTTTCCCATGAGATCTAACACAATGACACATGCTTGTTTGCCCACCATCCTAGACCCGATTCACTTGCATACAGCCTGTTCAGGTGAATTACAGGATTCCACTCGCTCATTTTCCAGTCTTCACACAAATAAAATGCATCAGGCTTCCTTAACACATGCACTACAAACACTGTAAACATGCACAACTCAAACTTCATCAATTACAAAGTTATTCTAAAAAGCTAAGTTAGCCTAGGGGTAGATGGCTTTCCACTGAAGTTTAACAGTTCTTTCTTGTGGGGGAAAAAGAAGAAGAAGAAAAAAAAAGAAAAGCTTCTTTAGGACAAAACACAGCCACTCCTTGCACTGGAAAACATGATTTGAAATATACTGCAAGTCTTCACAGAAATCCCAGGGTAAGGACAGCAGGAAATCAAATTGTGATTTTTTGGTTGTTGTTTTTATTCCACTTAGTCATATAAATCTTGTGCAAGACTTATCTAAATCCATTATAAGACTTGCTTTCTCTTTTGGCTTAATTTTTTTTTCATTCTAGCTTCTCATTTTTGAAGATGACTTTATAATCTGCTTTATTATTGCTCTTATTAGACAAGACTATTGTATTCCCAGGTGCAGGTGATTTCTCACAATCTGCTTTTACTATTTCCAGGCCAGGCCACCAATTCCTGATGTGATACAGTGAGCTCAGCAGACAGACATACAGTATAGTAAAAAACAAATATCTTGACATCGCAAAGACAGACTTTTTCTAAACTAAATACCATTATTGTACTATTCCTAGTGTAAAGCACTACACCTAATACCAGCAAATATTAATACATAACCATTTGCCTGATTTAGATGAAAGATTTTCATACAAGCTTGTTTCCTCTGTTGGCTAATACAATGAAATATGAAAAATATTTAAGCTTATTCCCAGCTGAACAGTACGAAATACCTAGGTCATTCACCTGCATGCTATTCCTTAATTATGCAGTTCTTGGTACTCCCACTGAAAGAATACATTCCATTATAAACCAAGAAGTAAACTGCTGAAATAGCATACACTGATGAACTCCAGTGAACAGGTTTTTCAATCCAAATCAAGCTTTAATTTAAAACTAACTGAAATCAGAATAACAGGGGTAGGCACTAGAAGAGGAACAGCCAAATCTATATTCTACAATATGGCCCTCGGTTTACAGATAATGACCTGTGTATTTTTGGTCTAAATACTCTCACACTAAAAAATGGAGTATGCCATTAAGTTATTAATGTCACAAATTTTTTATGTTCAGTACCTTCCAATACCTAAATAACATAGATCAACATAATTACAACACGAAATGATCAAATGGTTAACTGAATGCAAAGTGTAAGGGCAGAAACTAAACTAAGTACTTTTTAAAAGAAGTGAACCGAGAAGGTGTTTGTTTTTAAAACTATTAATATTTTAGATGCCTACTACACCACCACCAAGCTTCTAAGAAGAACTGATATGTTCCAAAGACACAAAAAAGCTCAGACGAGAAAAATTACCGACTCTTTCTGCATCACTTTTATTTTAACATGACACCACTCACATCTGTGAAGCTATACTATCATATCATAAGCAAAAGAATAATCAAGATACTGATCACTACCAGAAGTGGAACACAGTCAGAATCTTAAATCCAACCATTAATCTCCTAAAATTTAAAAGTTTGCTCCTGAACTCTTTGATCCAAAGGTATTCTTGCAACATTTTTGGTGCAGTGCAAAGTCAAAGAAAGATAAGACCTATTTTCCAAATGTACTTCGAAGTTAGCCCAAGCTGGCTGAAATCTTACATCAGTGCTTCTTTTTCTTTTCCCTTTTTAATCAGCATGATGATAATTTCAGTCTCATGTTTAATAGACTACTTCACTGTAGTCGTCACCCACATGTTTTTAAAAATACTCTTCTCATATGGAACAAACCTTTCTTTTGCCTTCCTTGAATCCAACAGATCCAGAACCATCTGAAGAGCATGTGTTTTCACCTTCAATTCACCTTCATATTAATGCAGCTGTATTTTGCTGTAAGAAACATCTGGGACAACTTGAGGCAGCCTTTCAAAACTATGGTAGTCCATACGGCAGAACAAATGCCAGGAGAGAAAAATAAATTCTCTTGCTATTGCCATTTAGTTTCACTTGTAGTTAAACAAGAAAATAACTAAAGGTGTTTCTATAGCCAGCTGCCTCATTTGCTGATGTTATGTGCCTTCAAGCCAGAAAACGAGTAGCTGTTGTCTTGGCCTAATCACGTTATCTTGATAAAGGGCTGCAAAAATGTTATTCTTTTATAAGATAGGCTGCACAACCAAGCCCAGTAATTACTATTACAAGCCATATTCTTTAGAAGAAGCTAAAAATCTAAACTACATGATATACTGAATAAAAGACAACTACCATTAGAGCTCTATTGCACGAGGACAAAAACATCCAGGTCTGGAATGCAACTTACGTATTTTGCAGAGAACAGACATCAAAGGTCAGAAAAGCACAGATGAGAGCGCAGGTCTTCCCACCTGCAAATAAGCATCCGTACAGCTAGTCACGTTTTCTCCTAGGTTGTGGCATTCTTTACTTCGAACAGTTGATTTTGCCCCAAGAATACATTTCACCTTGCTAAAAATCTTACCCACACTACATGAGCATCACAGGTGTTTTAAACTGATATACCAAAGCAAACGTAGATAGTTATAATCCCCACTACCACCATTTATTCAACTCAGTAAAATATCAGCTCACACTAAAAGAATATGACACACCAACTTGCAACTATTTTTAATTAATAATGATTCTGAGGCATTACTTTTAAACTGACTGCGCATAAAATAGAATCAGTTTTGTTCACAATTGTAAGATAGAGGTGCGTAGTATATTATATCACAGTAATGCCCTACACAGAGACTAGGGAAAAATATTTTACTGAGTGGTAATCCTGAGAAGGGTAAGCAGCTTATAGACACTAAATTTCTCCATTGTGAGAACCGCTACATGGATGTTATAGCTTTAACAGATCTAGCTAAATTCTCTGAGTAAGGACACATGGCGAGAACATGTCAGATAGCCCTGAACAAGGAGCTACACCAAACAAACCACTGTAGGAACTCCCATGCTCAGAAAGATCCTCAAGGCATAATACTGCCATTAGTCCCTTTACAAGAGGGTATTAAGTAGCTGTTGATACACCTTGGTTAAAGATGACTGTCTTTTCTGAGCTAATTTCCCTGTGATGCTCAGAGCACTGGAGGGGTGAGGGGGAATGGCATCAAAAGATCAAACTTTCCCTTGCCCAGAAAAACATGTTTTGGGTTTGCGTGGCAAGGTTTTGATAGCAGGGGGCTACAGGGGTGGCTTCTGTGAGAAGTTGCTAGAAGCTTCCCCTATGTCCAACAGAGCCAGTGCCAGCCAGCTCCAAGATGGACCCACCACTGGGCAAAGCCGAGCACATCAGCAACAGACATAGTGCCTCTGGGATAATGTGGTTAAGAAGGGTGGGGGGAGAAATGGCAACAGCAATTGCAGCTGGAGAGAGGAGTGAGAATAAGTGAGAAAAACAACCCTGCAAACACCCAGGTCACTGAAGAAAGAGGGGGAGTGCATGCTCCAGGCACCAGAGCAGAGATTCCCCTGCAGCCCATGGTGAAGACCATGGGTCAGGCCAGCTGTGCCCCTGCAGCCCATGGAGCTCCACAGTGGAGCAGATATCCACCTGCAGCCCGTGGAGGACCCCATGCCTGAGTGGGGGGATGCCCGAAGAAGGCTGTGACCCCATGGGAAGCCCATGCTGGAGCAGGCTCCTGGCAGGACTCATGGAGAGAGGAGCCCACGTTGGAGCAGGTTTGCTGGCAGGACTTGTGACCCTGTGGGGACTCAGGCTGGAGCAGCCTGTTCCTGAAGGATGGTACCCGTGGGGGGACCCAGGCTGGAGCAATTGGTGAAGAACTGCAGCCCATGGGAAGGACTCACGCTGGAGAAGTCCATGGAGGACTGTCTGCCGAGGGAGGGACCCCAGGCTGGAGCAGAGCAGGGAAGAAATGGGGAGTGAAGTTGAGCCCAGGAAGATGGGAGGGATGGGGGGAAGGTGTTTTAAGATTTGGTTTGTATTTTTGCACTACCCTACTCTGCTTTGATTGGTAATGAGTTAATTTATTTTCCCCTAGTCAAGTCTGTTTTGCCCATGACAACAACTGCTGACTGATCTCTCCCTGCCCTTATCTCAACCCATGAGCCTTTCGTTACGTTTTCTCTCCCCTGTGCAGCTGGGGAGGGCAGTGACAGAGCGGCTTTGGTGGGCTTCTGGTGTCCAGCCAGGGTCAACCCACCACACCCACACTAATGTTATCCTACAGAATGCAGAAGAGCACCCGAAGATGTGGCAGGGGGGGT
>NW_010514135.1:39193-40566 GCF_000687285.1 Phaethon lepturus
TCACATCAGAGAAGTTCATGGAGGACCACATCCCATGGGAGGGACTCCACACTGGCGCAGGGGCAGTGTGAGGAGTCCCCACCCCGAGGAGGAAGGAGCGGCAGAAACGACACGTGATGAACTGACCACAAACACAAACCTGTGCTGCTCAGCAGGGAGGAGGTAGAGAAATTCCGTAGTAAAGTTAAGCCCGGGAAGAAGGGAGGGGCGGGGGGAAGGTGTTTTAATATTTGTTTTTTGTTTTCTCATTATCCTACTCTGATTTTGTTGGCAATAAATGAAATTAATTTTCCCTGAGTCGAGTCTGTTTTGTCTGTGATGGTAATTGCTGAGTGATGTCCCTGTCCTTACCTCAACCCACGAGCCTTTCACTATATTTTCTCTCTCCTGTCAAGCTAAGGAGGGGAGTGATAGAGCACCTTGGTGAACACCTGGCATCCAGCCAAGGTCAACCCACCACAACATAATAGCAAATACGTAGGAATCACCTGAGCTCTAGATAGTTCCCTGTAGGTCATGAACAAAAAGGAATGGTGAAGGCAGTTTCCCCTAATTACAATCATGCCAACCAAGTCTCACTTCAACTTAAAGCAGAAAGAATTTAGTGCCTCTTTATTGACCATTAAGACCTCACTAGACAGTAAAATTTCATCTCCATCACCTCTCAATTTTCAGTCTTACTTGCTGTAAATACTTTCCTACATCAAGCAAGTAGTGGCAAAATAATATAATGCTCCTCGGCTACTACACTTCTCAGAGTATGCTTCTAAGACTTACTAGAATAGTATTTGTGCCATCAGCATAGCTGTGTCCCTCACTAGAGGCAACTGCATACATCATCTTTTAATGGAAGCAGATTTTTTAATATATATGGTATTTTATGCAAGACATTTCATAGTTACAGATTGTAATCAGTAGATTTCTTTCCTTTAAGGACTTTATAAACATTGTATATGCTTCAGAAGAAATCATGCTGTATGTTGTGTTACATTTTTATGAAACATTATGCTAACAACTGTTTAATACCCCTAAAAAAAAAATATCCCTAAATATCCTCAAGCACAATTTAAAAGTTAAAAATTCCAGTACTAAGGAAAAAATGTTTGGAACTTGAACTGTACAGATAACAAAGTAACAGATTTTTCAATAGATCCCCAAAATGAAAATTTGAACAAAATGAAAGCATAAACCTTGATTGGATGA
This sequence comes from Phaethon lepturus, assembly GCF_000687285.1. Taxonomy (NCBI): domain Eukaryota; kingdom Metazoa; phylum Chordata; class Aves; order Phaethontiformes; family Phaethontidae; genus Phaethon; species Phaethon lepturus. The sequence goes on from NW_010514135.1 coordinate 40,397, forward strand.
TTTCTATCATTGACCTTTCAACCTTCCCACACTTCTCTGTGGATTTATTAAAGGGTTTTTCTTCCCAGGTTTCAACTACAGACTTAACAGGGCGTAGCATTAATCGAAATTTTGGTGTGCAACCTCCAGCTAACCAGTCGTACTGATTCATTTGTCAGTGTCACCTTCCT
>NW_010514135.1:40597-50461 GCF_000687285.1 Phaethon lepturus
CCGTTCAGGACTATCTGTAGGGCACAGGAAATCAAAGCATAAGGTCATGAATGAATCCTCTTTCTTCAGACAAGTCTTTAAGAAAAAAAGGTCCCACGTGCTGGCTCAGTACCAATGCTTTGCTTCAGGAAGGCAGCGGCTGACCTAGAGTACATTTCCATCAGCAGGAGCTACAGATCTGCTCTTTGCTTTCACCTTTTCCAGTTCCTCCCTCCTGTCTCACATCTCTCACGGGCTTATTGAGGCACAACTGACCAAGCTCACCCCTCCTATTAACCCCATTAGAGACCTACAAAGGACAGGCCCAGGTTCATCTGCCCAAAACAGGAAGATAACTGAAAGCGGATTCAGAACCAAGCACAACTAAAAGGCCCTGCACCGCAACAGCGGGCTGCTCCAGGCTGCCACCCGTGAGCAGCGCAGAGTTCAACGTATCATTCAGGGGGCAGTGGGGGCCAGCTGAAAAACAACTCTGTTTCCTCACAATTTAAGGTCATCCTCAACCAACCAGTCTAAAAGTCGTGGTAGGCACCTAATCAAGCCGGAAATTGCTTCCCTGGTGTCAGTTCAGATGGAAAAAGGAACCTGCATGTCATCACCTCAAATAGCTAGCTGCAGTTATATTTCTGCACAATGGCAACTTTGAAGTAGTACACAAACAGAACAGCATAGGTCCAAAAACTTTGCGCTGTAGGATTTCCCGGAAGACTTTGACTAGACTAGGGAAAAATCCCATCCATAAAATTATGTTTAGTGCATTAAATGACGTTAGCATGAGATACTTCAGTGCATCCTCCAGATACTGAAAAGGGTATTGAGAACAACTTTGCTGAAGAAATAAAGGAAAGCCAATTGTAGTGAAGGAGATGTTATAAATTAATGTTTACACATGAATCATTAATACATTAAAGATACATTGAGCTCTGGAAATGTCTGAATCTCAAATGAAACACTTTTGAAACTACTGTAATACTGATCAATGTACTGCAACAGTCAAAAAAGTAGTACATTGCTATTGCACATAAGAAAAGAATAGGATAAGATGAAAGAGTATAAAGTCATCACAGAAATCAAATTTATACTGAAGTAGTATACTGTGTTCACTTGAAGATTCTTCATTTCCAAAGGCACAGATGATAGCAGATTAATACAGATACAGGTGATAGAGGTGATTAGAAGTGCTCAGTCTCTATACCCAAGTGATAGGGCAAGGAAGAGATTGTTGAAGAAATACAATAAACTGATAGAAAATATAATTTATTAATGTCTGTTCATCTTCTCTTGCAAAAGATGACCACTCAGACAAGTAAAGAAAGGAAAATTCAAAGCTCCTATTTATCATCCCTTCTTCCATACATAGGGCAATTAGTCTGTGAAACTGGTTGCTACAAGGTTATGACCTAAATGACAACAGCAAAATACATAAGCAGTCAAAGTAAATTTTTGTAATCAGTCAGGACTAATGACAAACAGAAACTAACTAATGACTAACAAGGTCAGCCTTGTCAGTTCAAGAGTTTAGTGAAAAAAATTTGTCCTGTCTCTTGAAGGAATGTTTTTGAATCCTCCTTTCCTGTTTCATTTTTGTTTTTCTTTCTCTCTCATCTCTTTAAGCCGGTATTTGTAGAGGACAAAATCAAACACTCAAGTTTCACTTAAGAAGCCCAAACATGATGAAGGATGTTCTTAAGTTTACCGTATTCCCAAACATTTTTTAACATGTATGCACACACACACACATATATATATACACACACACACACACCCCCATTTGACTTTTAAATACCCTGGGTACCTAATGTTGTATCTTTGGACACACTCAAAATCAGCAAGATCTAACCAGCTTGTGCGGTAGACAGATTAAAACCTAAGGACAAGGCAGAGGGAGTTCAGTATCTGCCCTTTGGACACACAACACATACCTAAAGGACTGTGCCTATCACATTGCAACAAGGCTGCACCCTGTCCTCAGCAACTGCAGGAGCCAGACCAGCAGCAAGGCACAGACGATGGACTGACACTTCCTAAGGGACAGGGAGCTGAGCATGACATATTTCATCTCTGTCCTGGGCCCATGAGGAAGGGCTTGTGGGTGGAAGTCCCAGGTGAGGCTGGTCAGGGCCATTCAGGACCAATGCCTTACTCTACACCTGCATTATCCTCCCCTCTCTCCACAGCAGCAGCTGCTCAAGAACCAACATGCACCTAGCACAGCCCTCCACGAGGGCTGCCTCACCCCATCAGGGCGCCCACACGCCCTTCCCAGCCAACACGCAGCAGCAGAAGCAATCGCTCTGTGCCTGGCTGGGGCAGTGCAGGATGCCGTGGTCAGGTATGGGAAAAGCCTGGACCATGCTGACATGTGCCAGAAGAGTGATTACTACAACAACAACAACAACGAGCATGGGCAAGCCAACCTAGAACCTCAGATGTATTTTCTCAGCTTTCCTACCTGCTCAGCTACAGACTTGGGCTTCTTTTTGAAGACAACCTAATGATGTTACAGCATATAGGTAGACAGACACAGCTTATGTGTACCATCAAGACACAACTTTTTAGAGTCACTACCAAGCCCAACTAGTGATATACGACAGTCATTTGTTATTTCCTAATATGTAACTTTGCATATGATCAACACGATCACGCAGTTCTCTTTCCCCTCTCTCTCCCAAAAATTTACCATTACCTCGGTCATTTGTGTTTACAGACCTTTTCCAATAATGAATTTATTTTTCTTCCACTTCATTGCTATGATTTCTAAGTACATTTTGAGCCCTCTCAATTGCTATTTTCCATCCATTTAATAAGCACTAGCTGACTGTACGTTTACTTATTTTCTTAGCTAAAATGCCAGATGGTAGCAAGTCAACTGCTCTAAATACTTCCATTGCATTAATAACACTACAGTTACAAACCAAACGTTTTATCTCATCAAAAGAGATAAAGTGAATTTAAGAAAATCTATTGTCTATAAATGCATGCCTATTGGCATTAATTAATTTATAACTCCTTTTAATTTCGTATTAATTGAGTCTTGTATCAGGCCCTTCATTATCTTGCCTGGATTAATACAGGTCTGACAAGCCTATAATTATCCTGGTCATTGAATTTACCTATATTAAATAAAACACAGCATTATTTTATTGCAATCCTCTGGAACCTATGTAATATTCTGAGACTTTTTGAAAAATCAAACTTCTATTAATTTCTTCCTACTGTATATTTAATTATCTGGTAAGTATTCACAATTCAATTTGTGAGTAATTTTCTTTGTTTTTATAGATATAGATACATATAAAATGCCACATACACATTAATTATTTCTTTTAGTGAGACAGTGCCCCCCACATTTTAATAGTTGCTAGTTCCATTCTCTCTTTATTATTTGCATTATTCTCACATAAATTTTCAATAAACACTACAAGCTACTGTCTTCATCTGTTTTTACCCTAAATTAGCAAAACACTTGAGCTTACGCACTGTTTCAATCACATGATGAAAGAAATTAAGCTCATTAATTTTCTTTAAGAACTGTAAGTATATTTAAAGGTTAAAAAAGCCGCAGTTCTTCACTTATAAGCTTGCTTCCTTAAAAATAAGCACATGTAATGGGGCTTTGATAAACCAAGCAGTCACAACCTTAAGTTACTTAAGTTTCCCCTGCCATTTGTACAAAACTATGACGAGGAAAAAAAAAAAAAAAAATCCTTTCGAAGTCTCACAGAAATTTTTTTACATTCTTTTTCAACAATAAAGGTCTTTCATTAGCCAGATTAGATCAATAACCATTCTAAATGAATGTTGAAATTTTGATTAAAAAATAAAAGTGAACATGTATCTCAATTGCTTTGAATGCAAGTGTTAAATAATCATACTCCATTCATAAGCACAAAAAGAGAAAAAATGTTTAAGAAACACTCAGGCATCATCCTACCAGTTTTCAAACTAGCTACAGTTATAAACTATGTTTTTGGTCTAGTTTAATTTAGACTGATTCCTAACTGAGCTTATCTGGGTAGTAACCTAAATATATCGGCAAGCATTTATTAGAAGAGATCTTTCTGCCTTTGCAATCAAAGTTACAAATAACAAAGGGAATTTGCTTTGTGAGAAAAGAACAAAGCAGCAAAAAACTTTTGGTATTTTGTCCAAATTAAAAAGTTAACTTTACTGTCATATGCATCAAATTCATGCGCTTGAAACCAAAGCCTAGTATATATTTGAACACACAGTTTCCCATTTACCTAGTATAGACAATTCCACCCATGGCAGTGTAAACCCCAGATCTTTCTTTTATGGCATTTCATTTCACTTGCACCATCTTCTATTTAATATGACTGAATTCACTTATTTAAGAGGCAGTCCACATTTCTTCCATTTTTGTTATATGTATAGTCTCTTTATAGGCTCACTTAGACACAGACTATTGTCTAACAATAATTCTTCTCCATATCCCAGAACCCCAGGGTCTCCATTGCAAAACATTGTTCACAAAATATTTCTGTCACTCTGAAAGAATTAGAGGTTCTCATTTAAATTTTATGACACAGAAGCCAGAAGCAGCATTAAAATGTTTAGATCTAGAAGGGACATCCAAATGCCATCATAAATTCTAATCATATGCTGCTGGGACATCTAGTCTTGTAAGTGTCTTTTGGCAAGGAGAAAAATCCTTTGAGTAAAGATCAAAAACTTGTTTTCACATCTGGCACCTCCAACTGGAAGGTCACATTTCAGCTCCTCTCACTTTCTGGCTCACCTTTACCTAAGTCCTGTGAAAAATGATGATACACCTTTTGCCTCCTGACTGCACAAGAGAACACAGAGGTCAAAAACAATGACATACACAAAGATAAGTCAATCAGAGACTACATCCAAATTTTCAACCAGCCAGGAAAATTTTAATATGAAGTACATACCAGCTGGAATTTAGAGTTGCTTCTATGTCTTGGTTCAGGGAAGCACTTAAGCAAAGGATTAACACCGGCCTCGTCTCAGAACAGTTGTATTTCAGCATCTTTGTAACACGTACAGACATCAGAGCAGCACACCCCGCCACATACACGCATCGTTGTCCAGTCATCTAGCAAAACACATTTCAATTTCAGCACATGGGCTAATACTTTCAGTAAGATTCGACATGTACACATACCCAAGCAATCAACAGGCACCTGCATCCTCAGGATCTCCCAATTCAGGTGCAGGTTTCGGCTGGTGCATTTCCCTTCCGTGTCAGGATTGGAAGACCAGGAGCAACAGCCAAGAGGAGCACCACTCATCATCATCCAGGTCAAGGACCAGCTCTTTGGTGCTACTGTTGTTAAGTTGCTTCCGGATTTCCTGCCCTTGCAAAGTGTTTTTCACTGCCTTTCAGCTACCATCACGAGTATACAACAAACAAGTATTCACTTGTTTACTGTGAATGTTTACTGCTAGTTTTAACTGAAATGAGATCAGCCTTTACCCTCAACTTTTTTTTTTTTAAACCCTCAACTCATCTGGACAACATGGAAAGGTTTTGTTCTGCAACATGAATCAAAGCTAATATTAACCATTATATTTTTCTTCAGTAGCCTGAACCCAATTCTTCTGGGATTTTAACTCAAAATTTGCATTTAAAACTTCCGTCACTGTACTACTACGCAATATTTAAACACACATAGTATCTTTCTCAAGTATGGCAAGAATTAAGCATGCGTTTTGCTTATTTCTGTGAAGTTCCTACAACAGTAACTATTCAAGTACTCCCTGCAACACAAAAAAACCCAACCCAAACACCAAAAAAACCCCCACCTAACTGCACTGTTGTTACTTCTTGTTTTTTTATCCTGCACCTGTCTGCTGTGTTTTTCCCAAATCCTCATGGCCTAACTTAATGAGATTACATAAGTTCAAGCTGATTTATTTTTGTTTGCCTTTTTTCAAATATATTTACAGTTCTGTGATTGTTGAAGAAAATTTCAAAACTCAGATATTCCCAAACCCTCATCTATACACATATAGCCTTTCAAATGATCTGTTAAATCACCTGAAAAATGTTAGAGTGAATTTCAGAACTACGGAACCTTAAAAGGAAGAACAACACAGTTTGTCTAGCTGTTAAGTCCTTAAGCAAGGAACCAGTCCCAAAATTTGGTTTCATCTAGCCAAGGGCAGTAGATAAACATTGAGTCATCGTGTGTGTGTGTGTGTGTGTGTGTGTGTCTAAGAGGAACTGACAGTTGAGCACCTTGTAAACACTGAACTTAAATATTTGGCTTTGCATGCTGGAAACAGGATGTTCTTCAATCACACATGCTGCAAATTAGGAGCTATTTTATAGCTACACATATGTGACATGGATATCTTAGCACTGCACTGTGAAAGTTAGAAAGGATTTCAACTTTCCCCTCCAATGTTTATGGTCTTCCCAGAAGGAAGAAAGAAAAGTATTTTTTCCTTCTTTCAAGAATAATACGATAATAAAATAACCAGATGCAAGAAAAACTTACGTGTATTAAATTCTATAAATCTTGATAAATAGGTACTATGACTCCATTTTACAAAGTATAATTTTACAGAGTTCTTACGGAAAAATTGCTTTTTTTCTTGTGGTTTATCTCAGATTCAGTGCAGCTGATTTTGTTACACTATTCCAGTGATTAAAGCTGGAGTCACAAGGTGCTTCTTCAATTTCATTAATGCCAAAGTGCCTCAGGGTTCTGTTCAGCACCAGTAATACTAGATATGCCAGGAGCTTAATGGCCAAAAACATTTTCCACAGTAGTCCAGGGACTTCATATCAAGAACGCTCCATGAGGTGAACTCTTCCTGGTCCTCATTTAGGTCTAGTAGCAATTATAAAGCCATAAAAGTAAAAAGTCCTTTTTTTTGCCTAATAGTCATAATATTTAAGAGACTGGAAAAAAGAGGGGAGTGTAAAGTCATGAAGGAAAACAAAATCCTTGTTTGATTTTCTTTGCATTACCTGATTAGGTATGCATGCAAGTCCCTCAGCATGCATCTCAAAAAAAATTAACTATATCTTCAAAAAAAATACAGTTCTCCTAAATAGAATTTGAAGGAAGAAGAAGAAGGTTAACTGTCTTGACATCCACTTAGCTCAGGTTTAACTCACAGCACAGCAAGCATTCCACCTTATAAAGAAGCATGCAGGGAGAGAAGCAAAACAGTATGACCAAACATGCATATTTGTTGCTTGAATGATGGTGGGGAGCCTCATTAATAAAGTTAAAAAAAAAAAGTAATTAAGAAGAAAGACACCAATATTGCTTCCAGGTGAAGTGAGATTGCCACAAAGCCTTCTGAAATAGATTTTAAAGCTTTCACTAGGGTAAATGTAGCCCATGTTTTTGCTGAAATGAGAGTCCACACAAAGAAAAGGACACAGAAAATATCCATTTAAAATGCACTTGAAAAAACTTACCGAGAATCACAGTGCTATAAAGCCATTTTTTAATCAGGTGCTACATTTTCCTGAGCCCAATTTGAAACTGCACATACAGCTACTGCATGGAAAGCCTTGATTTTTGTAGTAAGCAAGGGGAAAACGCACGAATACAATATAAAACATTTGATAATCTGACCACCCTGACAGGATGACAGTGCTTCCATCACCACACCTAAGAGAAACATTTTTCCGTAAGCATGTATCATCTTGATGCTGTTACACTAGAGCCAGTGCAGTCTCACATGGGCAAAGATAAGCAGTGACGTAAAAACTGCTGTGCATGATCAGTGGCACGGTGAGTGATCTGCACGAAGGGCAGGACTACCCCTCAAAGACTGTTACCCCACTGATTTATATGAGCGTAGCTCTACGGTCAGAGCACTGTCAATTGACAAAAGCTGGGGAATGAGTCCCAAATCTGCAGTCTTCCTTGCCAGTTCACAGCAACCTGCAGCCTTTATTTCTGTAAGCGGTAATGACAACTGGAGACATTCAATCCCATGTCATTTTGAGACCATTTATTCCAAGCCTGCTAGCCTGCTGCATTTGCCAAATCAAAATTGAAATGGGTTCAAAAAAATTGTCTAGAGTTTAATTCAAAGATACAACAATCATGTGAAAGAAAGCTCAGCTGTATTGGGCAAGATATATGTATATATACACAACAATATTTTAAAAGTACAAAAGAAGCAGAATTAAGTTTAAAGCTGTGAGATAAGCATTCAAGTCCAGTTTACATCAGCTGAAGTGTTTGTTGCAGCAGTGTTCCTTATGAAATAATAGTTTCATATATAGATAGATATCACTGGCCCTGACTATTAGCTTCAGTAGCATATTTCAGTAACAGTTGGTTTTTTGCAGTGTACAGAAAATATGGTCAGTCTACGTATATGCAAGAGTGAAGTGACAGCCTTCAGCATCATTACATGCTAAGTTACTGTCGAGTTTCGCAGCACAGAAGGATAATACATTGAGTTTCAGTCTTTTGATGACATTTGATCGTCCTTTATTAATTATTTTCTTGGTACTAAAATAACTGCAAGGAGAAATAAGAGAGGGAGGGATGGAGAAATTGTACATGATTTTTCTATGTTTTCCACCTTCACTATTATCTCTTTCCCATTTTTCCCCCCTTTTTGAAACAAAAGAAAAAGGACTTATACTAAATTAAAATGAACCCGGCATTGAAAATCCCTGCCTAGCTCATTATGTCCTGGTACCACAAACCTTTTTCATATGATTACAGCAGGTTGACGGAGAGTTTTCAGTCAACATCCATATCAATAGGACCAGGGAAATGCAAATCACAACCTTTTCCAAAGCCATACATTTTTACTATTTAAAAAAAGCTGTCAATAGACACATTATTTTCAACATTTTGGTCTTTGAATCAGTCAGCAAAAGATTTGCAGGAATAAATTTTCATCTCTGGACTGCTCTCCACAGAATTGGCTTTGAACACGTGCTATTTAATCTGGTCAACAAATACACAGTGGGTGACTTAAAACCTCAGCTTGCAAGAAGGGTACATGGGTGCTAGCATGAACTTTTACCAAAACAGCTACTTACTGGCTGTTTCCAAAACTCAAAAAACTACAAGTACTTTTATGTACAAAAATTCTATTAGATACAGCTGTTTAAGAACGAGTCTCTGACATGACAGGGAGATAAGTTTTCTGTAATTGCCTACAGGAGGAGCTTAGACCAATAAAGGAAGTCATAGTACTTTCGTACATTTTCTCCCTCCACCTTCAAAGCAGATTGGGTTAGGAAGGTTGTTGATTTCACTTCAAGTAGAAAAACTGTTCCAGAATTAGTCTGATTTCAAGGTTAGCAGCCTTTTCTCTGCAGATTGCACCTGGGGAGCTGACACAGATCAAGTGATTTGCCAGTGCCTCAAAAGGAAAAAAAAAAAATCCCCATCTGAGCCAGACAACTGCACCAACTCTCTCTAGACCTACTTCAGGGCCCAGCTTGCCAGACCACCTTTTTCTACCTAACCCATAAGGTCAGTCACATAATCCATAGAGGAAAAACATTTACTGAAGTGAGACAGACATGCAGTCCCTTCATTTAAGTTTGTAAGCGTCAGAGCCCCCAGCACAGACCACTTACAGGAGCAGTTGGTATTTGCAGATATTTTGCACCCCTGCAGATTGCGCTTTCTATAGTGTCTCCACCCAAAGTCAGACCTTTCCTCAGCTGAATGCTGCTGGAAAGGCTTGCCTTCCCTTTAACATCCTCAGCTTGGAAAGAGTTGCTCAAACTCAGATCCCTAAAAACATTTAAATTAGGCTAAACATAGGAATGTGGAGATCAGCCAGACCTCCTGTTCAGACCTACTGAAGAATTAAAGTGTCAGATTTCAAAAGTGGTTAAGTCATGGGGAGGAGTGGCTGGAGAGCTGCTCTGCA
>NW_010514136.1:0-30314 GCF_000687285.1 Phaethon lepturus
CGAAGAGCAGGGGGATTGGTGTACGGCAAGGACACCATTGCCTCCGTGGGGATGCCCATGTAAAGCTGGCACCTACCGACTGCTGGGCTGAGTTCGCGGCAGAGGATGATACAAGAATGTACAGATGGTCCATCTTCCTCACAGTCCTTGGGTTGCGAATGATCCATCAGGTTTTGTTTATAGATAAACAAAAAGTGGGAGATGTTGGGATCACCCTGCATGTCTCGACATTAAGGAGAAGGAGCTGTGGCACTGAGAAGCTGGTAAACAGCTGGATATCTGCACAGCTCAGACTTGAGGAGAAGGAGCTGTGGTAAACAACTAAGAAGCAAAGGAGTACAAGAACACCTGCAAGCAGTGAATCCTGACTGTGTGAGAGGCGCATGGACAGCGCGTGATATTTTGTATATAGCCAATTGCAATAGTGTGTGTAACAAGCTGTAACCAATCATGAGTGTGTGCGCAGTGACTAAGCGAAAATTATGATATATATTGGAGTCAGACAAGACAATAAACGGCTTCAGAATATAACTCTCATAGAGTTGTGAAGTCCATCCTTCTCCCACAGGTAAGGGAAAGCAAATCCAGGCAGACTCCATCAAATGACTAGGTTAAAGCACTTTCCCAGTTACACCTTCACCTGTCTGACAAGAGATCCTACGAGCTGTATCTAGTTACAGGCTTCCATGGGATACTGGATGTCAGTTACCCTGGACTTTGTCAAAACAGCCATAGAAAGAATCCTTTTCACCCCGTACAGAGCCATATATCTATTGAACTGTAGGTATTTAATCATCCTAGGACTTCAGGAAAATTCATGGTTACTCTGGCAACTTCATGTACTTCCCTATGGATACAAAACACCCACTTAAAATGAAAATGCCTTTATCAATATGACAAATTCTTGAGTTGTTTCTAAATCAAACATTCAAGCTAGTCAGAATAAAGTAGCTTTACTGCTTGGAAGATCTCATAACTTACGTGGACATATTTCAGATGCCGCCTTGCATGTCTCAGTTTGTACTGTGTGCAGGTGTATAGGTGTACATAATCACACATGCACACTTATGTGTATGAACTGAATGTGTATGAATTCAGAATTCCACGTAAGTTATTTAAACAATATAGTCTTATGGTAACTTGAGAAATAACACTAACAGAATATAGGCAACTTCGTGATAGCAATTTCCGTTCTCCATTTGGAGTCTTTTGAAAAACTGTGAAATCAATATGAACAAATTACCATGCAGAGAGTGTCAATAGGAATTGTTTTTAAGCTAGATTTACAATTAATTAGAGGATACAACTATTAAGCAAAAATTCTTCTTTGAATTATCTAAGTTTTATTTGCTCAGTTTGTTTTAGTTGTCTTTGTATTGATGGCGCACCAAATCACTGTAAAATCAAAAATCTACATCCCTCAAAGCAAAAATACTTCTTTGAAGTATCTAAGTTTTATTTGCTAAGGTTTGTTTTAGTTGTCTTTGTATTGATGGCGCACCAAATCACTGTAAAATCAAAAATCTACATCCCTCAAAAAAGAAGTTAAGGGGTAAATCTTCTCATCTTCATGATCAGAACATAAATACATTCAGCAGAACATGCTTTCCCTCAGTAGACCACTCAAGTGTGAATTTTGGTCATTTGCATGCAGCCATTCTGTCATTCCTCACTTGTAACTCTAATTTTACATAAGCAGATGCCAGAACTGTAACAAGATTTAACCTAACCTATATGTAAGCTTAGGAGTGACCATAAACCGCAAGTAACAATGCAAGCCAAAATCCAGCATACATAATCACACGTTCCAATTCAATTTCCAATACTCCTACGAGGCATTTTGGGGAATCAATAGCTATGTTGATTTCTTCTGTAAATTGTTTCCAATGGTTTTTGACATATGAGCTACGCTGATTTGCTTTTCCCAAACTTTTTAATGTTAGATATAAACCCCAGTAGCACTTATATACCAATTAATGTCTTTCCATCAATCATTGCATTTCAAACTTGTATTTTGATTCAGTCTGCTACACAGCATTTTCACTCTCAGTATTTATTCTCTGCTTTTGAGTGTAATTCAAATTGTTTGCTTTGCAGACATATTACCTTCCAGCGGCAGAAAGTGCATTATCACTAATGTCAGCCCTCTTTTTAGTTTTCCAGAGTTATTATTCACCATAGCTGCTTCCTGTAATGCTCTTTCCTTAATGGATAAGGGAACAAGGGGCTGCAGTTCATTTAATTGTTCCAAACTTTCTTCTCTTCTCATTACCTGCCTCTTCACTAGCACGTAGAAAAAGCAAGGGCACTTCATAGGAATAGGCCTCCAAGCAACTTTCACACACTGAAAAATAGTATTGTAGATAAGTCTGCAAATGGGTGAATATGAAATGTTTCCTTTTCCTGAAACATTGTAAATGATAACTTTTATTTCCTTCCTTTTACTTTTTGTCCCTAAGCAAGGGACAGAGTACACCAAATCCCCTATCAACATTTGCTCTTTCTCACCTTGTTTTTTATGTCATCTCTTACGCTGGAAGATGTGTCTGAGTGAGAAGAAATTCCATTTTGGAAGTCCATCTGATTTAAAATAAGTCAAAACATCCGGGGGCCATACATCTGAACTATACTCATATATCTATTTAAGGCAAAACTAGTATTGAGTAGTTACATTTCTCTTGTGGGGAAAAAGGATGTTCACAGATATTAAGAAGAAATAACCTGCCTTCTATGGTCAAAATTGGTCAGATTGATTAGGTCAATGAGAGACACAGGACATATTTTGATGATGAATTTGAATACAAACGTGCTACAAAGACCAGAAGGATAAGTGAAGATAGGAGTTCTGTCATTACCACAAAATAATGCAGCAAGAAGATATTGCAAATGATTACATGACCAAAATATTTACAGTTACACAGGTACAGCGGTTTTATTAACAGTGATTTGAATAACAACCTTGAATTGTGCTAAGGCAAAAAATTAATTTAATGCACACTACTGAAAATCTACCACTCTGGAAAAAAAGATGAAAGGCTTCATGAATTTACCTTGAGCTGTCTGATACCTCAAATGTCTTCCATTTTTTTCTACAGATTGACTTGCTTATACCAAATACCTTCTCTAAGGTATTCCTAATGTTGAATATGCAAGATTTATAAGGCAAGTACCACTGAAACTACCAGGGTATTCAATCCCCGAAACTAAATAAATTGTTCTAACATTTTAGTCATCACACAGAGCAATTTAAAAAATTTGTCACTTTGCAATTTTCATTGAGGTGTTTGATCTTTGAATGGTTGATATAAAGGTAAATCAGAGAGGCATTTTCACTATTTGCATTCATTACTTACACTTTTATATAGTGTTTGTATCTACAAGCCAGCAAACTGGGAGCTACTGTGGCAAGACATACAGGAAGTGTCCTGCCCTATTCTTAAAAATAAGACTAGATGCAACAGGAGCTGCAATTGGAACTTGCTATCTGCTCATCTTTTCAGAGAAACTTGAAAAAGGACAAGTGTCTTATTCTTTGCTGAACATAAAAGCTAGCACAAACAAACATGATGAAAGTATTAATCTCAGAATTAGACAATTAGCTCGTTGATGGCACCTTTGATACAACAAGACCAGAGGTCGGCCATGCTTCTTCCTCTGCAGGGAAACTGTGACCTATTGGATATGAGAGAGTTGTAAATGCGATAGATCTTCATTTATCTAAGATTTTGCCAGAGTCTCACATAAAATTTCATTAGTAAATGAGGGACTTAGATAACATCCCCTCCCACAGTGCACACAGTTGAAAAATCAATCTTAAAGAATATTTTTGGAGGCTACACCTGTGAGACCTGCCACAGTCTTGCCTTTGCCTGAAGCTTCAGCAATGGAAAATGATGTTTGGATCTGCTCACCAGGATTATTCATCACACATTAAAATACCACTCTGTATGATTCAAAATAATTTCTTTCTAATATTTTTCCATGTAAACTATTTCTGTTGTCACAAGTATTCCAGGTGTTTGCAAATGATGGGAGGAATATTGCAAAGTCGACCTCTCAAGCTAGCACTCAGACTCACAAATACCAGTCTCCGAAGCCATTAACACAAAAGAAAGTGATATACAATCTTCAGTCCCTTGTTATAATTACTTTGACTGGACTTGCTTTTACACCTCTAAATCCGTTCTGGGATGTCATAATTACTCTAACTTGTGGTTAAGGGCAAAAAATTATACCATTACAAAGAAATTTGGGAAGAAAATGCAGAGCACACTTTGCATGCACTTAGGTTTTCTTCTTAACATTTGGATAATATATAACGTGTAGAAGAACGTCACACAATTTTTGGGCTGAGAACTCTGGGATGACTGATTGACAGATCCTAAGAGTAATGTTTATGTGACTTATGAATATTATTTGTTGATAATGTGCATACAGTTATCATTAGAGATCTTAAATCTCAATTATTTTTTAAATAATCTAACACTGTTTATTCACTTCAGAAGGCATTTATACGTTATACTGAATTAATTAGCTGAGGATTTTATCTGCTCTGAAAATGATGACTATGTATCACAAGTGGAAACTGGACATAAAGAATAAAAAAGGAAAAGGTCACTTATCTCTCCCTCTCCTGACTCACCACTCCTTTTCTCTTGCAGTCAGCCTGTTTTTCCCTAATGTATAAAACGCTGCATCTACAAATTTTTACCAAGGTATATCAAGTTGCATCACCACAAAAGAATTATTCTTAGATGATCTGAATATTTTAGGGGAGTGCATTATTTTAAGAACAATTATTTCTGATCAAAAAAGCTTGCCACAAAAGGTGAGTGATAATTACAATACTAGGTTAACTACTGAAAAGGCAAAGAAACATGAATAATATATTGTAGGTTTAGTGAGAATGTAACCACCAAAAGAAAATTGCCTCTCATACAATTATAATGAATTATATATTCATCTACATATGTTACTTATGTAAAGAACCTCCATTTTCTAACAACTTCCCTCTGCTGTTTGGCAAGGTTTCAGTATATGTGGCTGTTTCACAATCGCAAGAAGAAAAATGCAGCCAAATACTGAAGAGATGATTAACAAAATATGCATTCAAGTAT
Organism: Phaethon lepturus; assembly: GCF_000687285.1. NCBI lineage: Eukaryota > Metazoa > Chordata > Aves > Phaethontiformes > Phaethontidae > Phaethon > Phaethon lepturus. Next base: position 5,118 of record NW_010514136.1, read on the forward strand.
TTAAAATCTTGTACAGGAAAACATTTTTGGGGGAAAAAAAGCAGGGGGGGGAAGAATCTCCATGTGTTGTGCTCACAATATTTTTAAATCTGTCTCTTTTTAAAATTATTTCTACTTCCCCATAGCCTCCCAAACTTACATAGAGCTGCCTGCATATACCCAAAAGATACATCAAATTAGTATCCTCTCACCTCACAAAGTGCTGAAGAAATAACTATTAAAGACCAAACTAATAATATCTTTTTCCATTGCTGTGCAGTTACTCATTGAAAAAATGTAAGCATTAAAGACAATAGGACTAAATAGTCAACAACAGGAGTAAGGCATTCACAATCTGGTCCTAAGTAATAGGTCCTTAGTTTCTAAAACCTTGAGTTGTGGCTCAGAAACTCACTATGAATTCTGTAACGATCAGACAAGCAGAGAGAATTTTTCCATAAAAAGATATAATTACCACATCAGTTGTCATCTTTATAATGGCCATCACTCTGTGAATATTCACAGAACCCTCACTAACCTCTCAAAGCTTTCTTTCAAGAGCCATTAAACAAAATTAACATTCAGAAAGGATTTTCTGTGTATCATCTTTTCTTTTATTCCAAAACCTTGGTAAAAAGATCTAGAAAATAGTCTACATGCAAATAGATGGATACAAACTAGTGTAGCATTAATGTGTTTAATGTTCTGTTACTAAAATATGGAACCACAACAATGACTAACATTTTAACTGTTTGCACAATAATAATATTAAAGCAGTAAATTACAGAGTCTAAACTATCATTTCACTATTAGATTAAGCACATTACAGCCAAAAGGGAAAGTCCAGTCCTCGCTACAATTCACCACCACGTGATTTGATATCCTTACTTGGTGCAGACATTAGACATTATATGACCCTGTGACATGTCAGATTGACTGTCACAAATGCTACCCCTGTTGGCAACATGATCATCAGTGCTGATGCAAGGGAAACAGTGGGAACATACAGATGAGGACAAGTCTTGGATCTGCTCAGTCTTCACCTCTGTGACAAATCTGACCAATCAGAGGAAAATAGACTACAGCAAAAGTCTTCATTAAACATTCAGCTTTAACAATTTAGCATTTTCCAACAGAACAGTGTTTTATGAGATAATTCCTGTCCAGGTCTACTTCTTAACTCAAACTGATATTTATTCCACTTAGCTCAGTTTATATCTGAGATGTTCATAAATGGTCAGTAAAGGAGCATTTACAGAGCATCTGGATTTAAACACCTGGTCATCTGAGTACATGAATTTCAGTTACAAAATTCAAAACTGCATAAGTTCATTAACATCTTTTCATTCACAACATTTAACAAAGCTCAACAGAAAAATGTAGATGTGCCAAAACCAAAAAAAGTTATTGTATATATTACAGAATTTAAAGCCACAAATCCAGTGGCTATTCCATGGGAATAGTTTCCATTGCTTCAGTATGACTGACTGATATTTAACCTTCTGAAAATCAGACCAGTCATATTTAGGTGCCAATCTATGGGCTTGGAATCTGATTTCAGATTTCTGAACTGAAAATTTACCTCAATATTCACAGAAATCCACTCAATATTCTTGTCAACTAATAAAATGACCAGAGAAATTTGAAATTTCAGTCTACATATACTTTCAATATCCTAAGGACATATTTTCAACCAAAGATATAGCAAATATATAATGCAGATAATAGGACTTTGGCTTCTCCTCTAGCATTGACCATATGGTTATTTTATTCATTTCTCCATATGCTTTGAAATATATAGTTTCAGTAATTTTGAAAATAAAGATTATGCTAAGAGATAAAAAACGTGCACAACAAAAGCAAAAGAAAACCAAGCAATAAAGAATGTGTTCTGTCTTCACAGAAACATGCATCTCCACTGAATCATCAAATCATGTTCACATTACTGTAGCTCAAATACAAGTCTTTCAGAATACAGAATGATAAGCATATGAACACGGCACAACTTCCTTAGCCGATGCTATTAACCTCATAAATCCAAAAATGAAGTTGCATAGAAAGCCAACAATTCTGTTTTCCACAATTACACTATTACGAACACAGTAGGCTTAGGATAAGCTGGACTATACGATTATACATTAATATGTTTAAATACATTATTTTACTACAGTTAGGACCAATCAAATTAAAAGCTAACCTTGCTGTGCTAGGAGTGCTATGTGTCTGGAAATGTATATATGGCATATTGTTGTCAGAATGCAAAAACCATATATGAGGAGTTAATATAACTATCATTCTCCATATTAACCAGTTCTCCAAAATTAAAGTATCACAGTCTATGAGTATTTGCAGAGGAGGTGGTCATAATGCCCTGGCAGAGACTGAGAACATCATTGAACATACAACTGCTGACAGTGGCCAAAAATTAACTTCCCATAGGTCACGGCTCATGTTTTTCATGTCAGAAAGCTTTGGCAAACCCAGATGAGAGCACAGGTGTAAAAAAAAAGTTTACAGGACTCTGGGTTGTCCTGAGATGCTTCTAAGCGGTGAACACCAAAAGACACTTGCCATACAGCATACTCTACCTTCTCAGAGGCTACCATCTCTTCCTGCTGTGTCTGTGATAGAACTCACCTACACCTCCTCCTGACTTCCATGTATGCTTCTATCCATTTCACTAAATAAGAAGTATTAGGTAACTAATCTGATAAATTTCTTAGTAATTTGCAGGGGACAGCAAGGAGGACATACTTGCTATCAATTTCACAATGGGAAAAAACCTCTGTTCACAGTCATCTCTGCAAAGCAGGTACAAGTCTTCATGAAATATATTAATGGGTCTGAGATACACAAGTCAAGGTAGGAGTTAAACATTCTCCATGCTCTATAAACTCTTAAAGATTTCAGGCTGAATTTTTTTTGTTTTAGTCTACAGCATCAACAACAAAAAGTAACGCTCCTTTTGTCCACCTCATGTTAGGTCTAGAGAAAGGCTGGTTATACTTCACCTATAAATAAGAAAAGAAGGTAAGAACATATTTGGACTTCCACGAGAGAACTTCCAAGAGAGCTCTTTTCCAAAATAAACTCGTTTATACCACATATTTTTTATATTATGGGCAGAAGCCTTTAAAGAATTTGTGGTGTCATCATGATGGCAACCATGCTTCCCTTATAAAGAACTCTCCGTCTTTAATAGAAGAGTAGTGCCATCATTCACTACAGGAAGGAAAATAGCTTAAAAGCTGGAGCAGGAGCAAGAAGAAAGAAAAAAATGCTACACACTCATGTAGTGATATAAAGCTGTAATAAAAGCTGTCAATAACTTGAGTGAAACAGAAAACCCCCTTCATCAACAGTTCTTCCACTACATCACATTTGCTCTATGTTTGTGATGTGGGAAAGAAGAAAACCCTGTTTAAGAAAAGTCTTTGCAAATTCTTCCGCATTACTGCAAATATTTTATATTTCAAAAAATTTTCCATCTAGATATTTCATCCAAGACTAAAGCAGCACATAAAGCGTATTATACATAGTTAGTCCTTTATGATTCATTTCTCTTGAATGTCAAATTTGTTTTAGAAGTGACATGCAATGCCTCATCCTACCATAAAATCCCATTGAAGGATTATATATATTTTCAAGGCTCTGTTAATTTGGAATGAATTGTAATTACTTGGAATTCACTGCAATATATAATGTATAATGAACAGCCCCTTAGACATGTCCAGAACAAAGGGCACTAGAAAATATAGGCAACCTGTAATTGTCTGATGTTTTGGATGATATAATGATGGTCATAATTTTACTGATATTTTGCCTCCTTTTTTCAAATTCTAGACTAAAAAAATAGCTGACATACAGGAAAGAGAAAGCAAACAAAACTATATGGGGCAAATATATTTTATCAAATCAAAAGGCTCAGTCATGAAGCTTGATAATAAAGCCTAGTATATTATTCGGTACTGAAATTTCTAAAATTATGATGAGATGGTTCATGAACATTCTCATTATGTTAATCCAGATTCCTTCAGGAACATCCAAGATAAAAGCTGAATCTGACAGAAACCATTTGTGGCTAAGCAACAGTTTCTGCATGCACATATCTGAAGTGCATGTTAGTTCTACAAAAATGCTTTGTTCCTAATCTTTTGAGCTGTTCTTCATCAGACATGCAAAGCTCACTCTTGTAGGATTTGACTGAGTTAAAAACACAAAAAAAGTTTATGTCCTATACAACTATTCCAGGAAATATGTAACTGAAATTCTATTCAGATGGACAAGCAAGTGAAGCAATCATTTATTCTTTTTTGCAAAAATTCTGATACAGCTTTAAATGCACTGTGGTTAGCATATAATGATTAAACCATCAGCAATAGCAACTTTAATACATGACTTCAGATATTATTTCTTAAACAAAGTCAACATATATGTACTTCGTCATCCCAAGAAATGTGTTCTACTTTTGCAGGAATTTGAAGACACTTATTTTTGTGATTTTCAAAGGGATGACACTGATACTTATTTTGTAACATATGTTTTACTAATTATTTGATACTGAAGAAAAAATTTAAAGAATAATTCTAGTATTACAAAAATTTTCCTTGTTATTGGAACCTCATGGTCCTTAGTCTTGTAGCATGATTTGCAAGCCTTAATTAAAGTTGGCATTAAAAGTGCCTCTTGTAAGCTGGAAGCAGAGTCTTTCCTTGTGCAGTTAGCAACATTCCAACTGACATACGTAAATATTTCTTAAAACTCTAGCCAACTTTTCTCCCCTCCAGTAAACCCACAAAAGGATGTGAAAATTTCAGGGAACAACATATTTGCATTTTTAATCTCTTGACTAGAAATATAGTATCTTTGTGCTTAGCAAGTACAAACACAATTTCATGAAAAAAAAAAAAAATTCCAAGAAAGAATCCATTTTCTCCTCATGGTCAGTGGTATGGCACCATATTTATCCTCACTAAAACCACCAAGACCACCAAAAGCTGAGCATGGGTCATACTTTAACTTGATTTCTGACCAATATTGTAGTGAAGAGTTAGAAAAATAGTAACAGTGTGCAAACCAATGCTGACCTTCCCTGCTCTTTTTAATTCAACTACAGTAGTTTATACTAAAATAATTGTAAATGTGTCAATAGTTACAAGATCAGAAATGTTCTCTGATTACTTTGTTTACATGGAAGGAATTAGCCATCTTGATTACTTAATATTTGAAATTTCTGTAGAATTCTCCATGCATTAAAGTATTTCAAAGTGTTTATTACAATTTCTTTTAAAGTACTCAGTGTTTTGGGAATATAATCATAAGATACAATCCAGTACTTTAATTTTTCAAAAATTCAGAAATATATGTATATGTGCATTACATGTCATCACCATCATCTATAAAAAAGGCATTAACATCAGACTGAATAACTAATAAAACTAAGTAATAGAGATGAGTTCTGTATGTCTAGGTATTAAGATAATGCAAAATATATCACAGCTTTATAACCAAAATAATCTAGAGCAAATTTTTAATAGGCTGTGGCTTTAAATTCAATAAACATTATATTTCATTATAATGATGTAAGTACCTTTCTCAAGAATCATCAATAGATCAGGATCTTATTCTAAATGATGCTGGGAGAAGATGCCAAAGAATGGCTGCAGGTAATGAAGGTAGCTCTTTTCCTGAGAATGTGCTGACGGCAGTGCAGTCACGAATGTAAAGCATTTTTCAAGATCCGATCCTTTACTTAGGCTGGACTAAAGAATGCAGCTGGGCAAAAATGCTGAATCTTCTATTGTTCCAGTGAAAAAGAAAGTTCTTCAGTACTTCTGCTGAAATCATCCATACCATATGGAGAGTAAGGAGAAAGCAAACAAGTGTGGAAGAGTAGTAAGCACTGAAATGAACTGTTTGACTGTTGTAAACTACAGTCATGTTACTATCCCTAATTTTCTTACATCTTACATACGTTTTCAAGCACTAATGGTTCAGAAATCATGGAATTTTCATAACACATCTTTTACTAGTAAAAAAACAAAACAGGGATACTATAAGGTAGGATCAATGCCTGACTATAAAATTCTTTTAAGAATATGTAATATGTAGTTTAGTGACATGGTCTTCTATCATCATCTGGCTCAGGCTCTAAGTATCTAAAGTTTTTTTGCTCTTGCTGCACACAGTTCTGCAAACCTGTATTTATTTTGCTGTGTCTCACTACCTGTGTGTTTCCTTTGGGTTAAGCTACCACAGTAATATATCATCTACAATATGCAGAGCTTAAAGTAGCACTTAGGCATGTATAAATTTTTCCTCATAGTGCCCAAGGAAACCTAAGTATCAGTATCCCCATCGGCAGGAGTATACCTGAAGACAGAGCGATTGAAGATCAAATATTCTAAAGCAATGCAGCGAACGGAGATATTATACGTATACAAATATATAGGTAAATCTGAAATACCAGGATCATTGACATGTGAAGAACTTCCTGTTTTTCTTTAAGTGTGCCTGACGTGTACCTTACTCAAAACTATTGCATATAAGTCATGCGCCACAACAATGAGTATAAGACCAAAATGCCAAATCTGGAGGAAAGTTCTCTCAAAGCAGTTTTGCCTTATGACTGTTAGGAACTTATGCAACTTAGTACTCCCTGGCTATCCAAATAGCACTAGAAATGAAGAATATTTGTCTACCCACCTTGATTATTATTTTTTTGTCTTACCATAAAGTTGAAACACATCAACAGTACTCATTATCACATCATGGATAGTGTTTGGACTTAAAAGTAAACATTCTTGCAGAATCGTATCTAACTATGGCTACTCATTTTAGTAGCCATGGGTTTGAAAGTAAATGCTTGTAGAAATTCCAGTGCCAAAATAGTACAGTATGCAGCAGCTTATCTTCTAGACAGCATGATACAGAAAGAATACCCCATTTGGTAATTTCTTATGTTATACTACCTACTGATTTAATCCTCAAGTCCTGTTCTCCAAAATATGATATAGTCAGACACTCATGAACGCAATTTCAGTAGCATTTGTTCTCACCAACAGCTTCTCAGAGATTAAGAAAAAAATGGAAAACCAGCAAAGACCAAAATTTACTTCTTAGCAGTCACAAAGAAGAATGCTGATGAAAGATTATCATTTTAGAATTCCGGTAGTATTCAGATTCAGTGACACACATACCTGATCAGTTACAGAGAAAAGCTTCCCTACAAATACATGTCTTATCCTTTCCCACAAAAGAACATTCCTGGATCAAGGTAGACATAAATCTTTATTATTCATGTTAACCCTTACAGTTTTTGATGAGTCACCAGCAAGGGATCTAAAACTTAAATGTGGAAGCTATTATGACACAAAGTACATGAACATAGGCATCATTTTGCACTGAACAGCTCAACATTTTTCAAATGTCAATAAGCTCCTGTTTCTGGAATGTATTTGAATAAGTGAACTACAAAATTAAGTATAATAAATTAAAATCAAATAAAAGGTATGACTCCTCCATATAAAGTTTCCTTTATCTAGTGTTATTCATGACCACTTCATTTTCTTTGCATCCTTTGGTCAATTGTCACTTTGTGTGAGACAACACTTTTATGCGAACTAATTTAATTGAATCCATTCAGCAAGTTCTTTAGTATATAGCCACCTGCTTTAAAAACAACTCTCTGTTGTGGCACTTGCAATAGCCTGCAGTTATCACAGTTACAAAGACTGACAGTGCTATTAATTGCAATATAGTTTTTAGTGAAAAATTTCACTTGCCAATTTATGTGGTCAACTAATTGTTTTGAACAGGAAAATAAACTACATTTTGTTATAAACATGAATTACAGTTTTGGAATGGATGAGTCCAAATAAAGAACAGATAAGTACATTTGAAACAACTGTAAAAAAACACATAGGTGTGTCTTCAGCCATTGTGACTATTTTCTAAAGCAGTCTTAGAACCAAATTTAATACTGAACCTAGTTAATAGCTCTTAAGCATATGGAAGATTAAGACTGTCACAGTAGCTATCAGTCTGTATTTTTAAATAACAATAACAATATATCATGACATCTTTAAGAAAGTATGAGTCTTCACATCCTTTGTATTTTAATATGAGGGTTTCAAAAGTGAGCATGGAGGGACAGTAAATTAATATTAACAAAATGCTTAGTCATTTGCTATCTCTGAAGGCAAGTGACATTTCTGATAGTATTTGGTGAGCATAAATTGAACTGACCTTGGAAGAAACCTTAATGTCCTCATGTGCATAAACCAGTCAGGAGCTATCTATATGCAGTTTCACACCTCATGAACTTTTACACATTATTCATCTAAATCAGAGATCCAAATATAAAATCTGGCACTTGGGACATCATGTGGATTTCTGATATTCCTTGGCAAATGTAGGGTCCTGAAATAAATGGCTAGATTTAAATGATTTACAGATGTAGGAGTAGGATAATGGGGGAGAGGGTTATTTTCATTTTTTATTCTAGATGCATACCTAAAGTATAGATAATCATTGTTCTGCCTAAATGGTGTTTCAAAACACCACATTTGAGAGAGCACAATGGTATGCAAACTGATTATACAAAACATGAGCGGAGACTGCAGAATTTCCTAGCATCTGGCATACTCAGTTAAATGAAGAGCTTGTCATATGCTGGCTTTTCAACTGTGGCATGACACCTAAAGTCTGCAATGCTACAGCATGGGTGAAATGACACAGCTGATATGCCAGTATGTGACATACCTTTAATTTCACATGCCATGCATAGCTGCATCCCCACTGTGAAAAGTTGCAGGGTCGTATTTTTAAAGTGATGTTACATTGTTTTGCTGGACTATTTGCTCCAATTTTAAGTCACAATTAGCATCTGAGATTAGAGGAAAAATGTTAGCCAAATCGCTTGAATGATACACTTTAACTAGAGACTGTTTTTAATTCTCTCATAATGCTAAGCACCATCACTACCATCATTTATTTAATGGCCAGGAGATAAATGTTTTTTCTGAATTGGACTATCAAAGGCGGCGCATGGTAAGATGATATGATAGAAACCTCTACAGAACTATCTTTGGCAGAAGTCAAAACCAAAATAAAATGGCAAAATGTGCTGTATATTCAATATACAGAAATCAACAAAATATGTGGTTTAACACATATTATCAAAAATTCCAGTAATATGTTCTGTTTTCATACACAAATGACAAAATATACAGAACAAGACTGCTTTAAAATACTACAGCAACAGCAGAAATACCAAAGGGATTTAGTGCCATGCACGCAATTACAGAAATAATCTTTCACGTTGTGTCATTCGAATTGTAAAATTTCAAAATACAGTCACAAACACATAGTTGAAGCACAGAGTTCTGAAACAAACATTTTGATACAGTGTTTCATAAAAAGACAAAGCAAAGATCTATGTCACTTTGCTTTGAAACTTTAGGTAAAATTTTATACAAATAAAATAGGCTATTCTCAGTCCCCTCTTTATGAACTTGCTTCTTTAAATATGACCTGGATCTCCACCTCATGTCTGCCTTTGCTTCTCTTATTGGAAGAGTATTTTGCATCTTTATTTAAGAAGGAATGTCAAATACTGACCACTTGATCATTAGCAAACATTCCAGCTAGGTTATGGCTTTATTTTTATAAATACGCAATATATAACAATTTTCTTTCTCTCAATAATAAGTATGGTTTTAAAAATATAAACATAATTTAAATGCTACTACAAGTACTTTTTGGGTAGCAATGGAAATTTAATGTTTGAGAGGATAGGCCCAACCTAAGGAAATGGCTATATAGGCTTTAACAATGACCTGCCAATATACCTCAGTCATTGTCTGGGTGTACTGTCCCAGGGTAGCTCTATCTCTGTGCCTCTTTAGTCCTTGCTCTTTCTGCTAAAACAAACATGTAATTTGGCTATTCTGAAGAGGGTCTGGTAATCCAAAGGATTTGATCTGTTTACCACAGTGTGGATCAATACCATGAACCCAGTCATTACACTACACTCCAGCGTACCAGTGTCCAACTCAGGCCAAAGTAAAAGCAGTTGAAATAGTGGCAAGCTCTGTATGCCGTTGCCGCTCCAACAATTCCATTGTCACCATTTTGACACAGTACTGGGAAAGCTACCAACCTGTTCAGTTCTGATACTCCATCTATTCAAATTCTAGGACACATAAAGCATGTACATAGCCTTTTCTACATGTATGTAGTCCTAGTGTTTTTGTACACTTCTAATATAAAGACTCACAAAGGGATTCTAAATTATAGTTCCCTTATGGTAATGAATATTTATTAAAATTTAGTGGAGGAATGAGTCAATTATTGCCAGGATCTGAGCCTTAAAAAAAAAAAAAAAAAAAGAAAGAAAGAAGGAAAGAAAGCAAGTAAGCCAGAAAAAAAAATCATTACTACCTTCTCAGAGAAGAACAAATGGTGTTGAATCATCAATAAATGCAGTGTGAGCAGTCTGTAAAATACACACTCAGAACTCTCAGAGAAAATAATTTTGAAATATAAAAAGAGGTCTGAAAACTAGATACAAGAATGTAAACAAAAGCTATTCTTTTTATTCTGAATTACCCACCTGACTCAGTGCCATAATTTTCTAGGTAGGAGGAATAGAATGAAAAGAGAAAAGCTTGAGTATCTTTTCCCTTTACTTTCTTTCTCAGTGAAGAAATGGCTGAAGAAAACGTAAGAATCATAAAGGGCACATTTTCCATTGTGATTGTGAAAGCTGTGATACACTGTAAAGCCCAGTACCTTTTAGGTGTGTTCAAATTTGTGATGTTATTTAAAAAATGAATAATTTATGAAAAATTATAAAATTAAAATGCTTCCCATAACTCCCCTAACAATTTCATGCAAATATCTTAACTGTACATCCCTTGTTCTTCATCTCCTATTAACCCTTTCCAGTGGAATGAGGAGCTCTCTACACTGCATTATGTATATAAACCTAGGGACGAATAGCCTTGAGGTTAAATTCACAGACTGGGACATTTCTATCACAATTATAAATATGCAGCAAAAAAACACAGAAATACATCAATTAAATTATTTTTTCCCAGAATTTTAACTGAAACTGTCATGCATTGAACATAGTGTAGATTGCATATACAATAAAAACGTGAACCAATCTGCGTACCACATGAGTACACTGTAAATACTTCTCCACAAACACTGGCTGAGGAGTGGGCTGGCTGCGCATTCATTGGGCTAGTCTTTTCACATAAATCATAGCTGTCCAAAGTCTAATCAGATTTACACTTGCTGCCAACGTACCCAAAGGCTTCTGCACTAGCCAGCTTGGCAGTTCTATAAGTAAGGCCCAACCACACACTGTAGAGCCTTCAGGGAGAATCCGTATGTTGAGCACATCCCTCCATGGCCAATTAAACTGGCTTTAGAGTCACCTTGCTCTGTTGGCATGGTGCAAAGAGCCTGCAGTGCAGCTGAGGACTAGGGCCAAGGTGTTGTCAGTTCTGATCCTAAGGTTGGGGAACGCTCTATTAGAGAAATTTTAGAGATATTTTCACAGCTCATTGCAAAATCACCACACACATAACCTTCTCATAAAACCCTTCCCCATGATAAAAGCTGCAAATGAAAGCATTCTCACCTCAACATAGAGCAGCTCCCATACTCAGCAAAGCAGGACTGCAAAACATTACAGTTATGGCTGTTGACTACAGAAGTTTCTGAAGAAAGCCTCAGAAAATATAATGTATATCTTTTGCAGGTATAACAAGATAAAAAGATATTTAGAAAGCTCTTTATTTCAGGAAGCATTTTAAGGTTTATGTTGCTTGCAAAAGTTCTACATTTACTAAATATATATGACATTATTCAGCACAGCATTTTTATTGCCATACTATACAATGACAATCATCTATAAAATGCTGACTAACCAGCAGCAGCTGTTGAAGAACTTGCTGGAGTTGCAAACCAACCTTTCTCAGAAGTTTGAACTACAAGCTGAGAAAGCTGAAATATTAAGGAAAGAGTAAATGGAAACAATTAATAAAAACTGGCAGCTGACTTCACAGTGCTTTCAGAAATTGAAGATTCAAAACCTAACACCACAGTCACCTGTAACCTCAAGAACACTATAAAAATTTGGAAGTACACTAAAAAGACTCAGGGAAGCAGCTGTTTAAATAGTAACACAAGCGTTTCACATTAATTAATAGTGAAATACAAGCAAGAATAATTTTATGCAGAATTTTTTTTTATTAATATACCCATCTATGTGTATGCATGTGTATATATACATATAAATGCAAAGCCTTTTGGTAAGGTCATTTTTTGAGGTGAAGCAAAGCTATTTGCACCACAGAGTATAGATGGTTGTATTACGTATTTCCTATGCATGTGCATACATATGGCACAACTCTCCTTGGCTTCACTAAGAATATGCTTGGGCTCTGTTCAGCTAATTAGTTACAACCAGGAAGGTGTGTGAATGTCCATTATAAATTTAATTAAATCAAATTCCAGAGATTTTCTTTGAAGCATATTTTTAGCACATGTTGCACAGCGATGTTTCATGTCGTGGTACACATCTTAATACCAACACATTCCTGTGGACCACCAGTCCTCTGAAATGCTAGAACTATACTTTACCAGACATACTTATTAGTCCTGTACCAATTTCACAACTGAAGGATCTTTCCTTGCCTCTTATTTTATACTTTCTTTGCATCAAATCATGGCCTGGCTTATATTAAAAATTATTTGGTGTATTTATTAATAGTGAAATTAATTTATTTAACACAAAATTTAGTGATATTTTTCTATGTATAATATACATTCATTTTCTGTCATGTACTTACAGTAAGAGGCAAAGTCAAAAGCAGAGAATATCAGAAGTGGACTAATTCAAGAAGCTTAATAGCATCGGGACTGTGGAATTCAAACTCGGATCATTCATTTGCCTTGTAAAGAGAACAAATACTGAAAGGCAGACAAGGCTGCGTGTGTCCACATTTACTTTTCATAGTGTCCTTTCTTGAATGGAAATGGACAGTATTTCTTCATACAAGTGGACTCCTAGGGATAAATGTCTCAAATCTTAATAACCCACGCAAGGAGTATGTTGACAGAATGATTTACGATTGCCATGATGCAGTCATAGAAATACATGTTAATGAGCTAAGATACTTTGTAGAGTAAAGCAGTACGTATTCCTTTAAAAACAATGTGCTTCAGTAGCAGGTAGCAGCTCCTAAGAGGCTGCCTTCTGATGCAAATATCATGGATTCTTACAGCATATTCATTTAATTCTTCTGATCATTTTCCAAAATATACCGCTTAGTCATGGACACAATAAGATTAAATTTTTCTTCATCTTTTCCACTACTCTAAATAAGTACTCAGAATAAAGTAACAGAGTGTGCTGGGTTGACCCTGGTTGGATGCCAGGTGCCCACCAAAGCTGCTCTGTCACTCCCCTCCTCACCTAGACAGGAGACAGAAAAATGTAATGAAAGGCTCGTGGGTCGAGATAAGGACAGGGAGCGATCATTCAGCAATTACTGTCATGGGCAAAACTGACTCGACTTGGAGAAAATTATTTTAATTTTTTACCAGTCAAATCAGAGTAGGATAATGAGAACCAAAACCAAATCTTAAAACACCTTTCCCGCACCCCTCCCTTCTTCCCAGGTTCAACTCCTGATTTGCTCTACCTCCTCCCCCGAAAGCGGCACTGGGGGACGAGGAATCGGGGTTGTTGTCCGTTCATCACATGCTGTTTCTGCTGCTCCTTCCTCCTCAGGGGAAGGACTCCTCATGCTCTGACCCTGTTCCAGTGTGGGGTCCCTCCCCCGTGAGACAGTAGTCCACGGTCTTCTCTAACATGGGTCCTTCCCCCGGGCTGCAGTTCTTCACAAATTGCTCCAGCCTGGATCCCTCCACAGGGTGCTGTCCTTCAGGCAGACTGTTCTAGCGTGGGTCCCCTGGGGGGTCAAGGGTCCTGCCAGCAAACCTGCCCCAGCCTGGGCTCCTCTCTCCACGGTGCCACAGGTCCTGCCAGGAACTGGCTCCAGTGGGGGCTTCCCACAGGATCACAGTCTCCTTTGGGCATCCCCCTGCTCCAGTGTGGGGCCCTCCCCGGGCTGCAGGTGGAGATCTGCTCCTCTGTGGAGCTCCATGGCTGCAGGGGCACAGCCAGCCTCACCATGGGCTTCAGCACGGGCTGCAGGGGAATCCCTGCTCCGGCACCTGGAGCACCTCCTCCCCCTCCTTCTGCAGACCTTTGTGTCTGCAGAGTTGTTTCTCTTACACATTCTCACTCCTCCCTCCAGCTGCAATTGTTCAGGTTTTCCTCCCTTTTTAAGTATGTTATGAGAGGCGCTACCAGCGTTGCTGATGGGCTCGACCTTGGCCAGCAGTGGGTCCGTCTTAGAGCTGGCTGGCATTGGCTCTATCAGACACAGGTGAAGTTTCCAGCACCTTCTCACAGAAGCCACCGCTGTAGCCCCCCCTCCACCAAAACCTTGCCACACGAACTCCATGCATAAAGAAAATAAAGAAAAAGAAGCATTTGTTTGCCTGAATCCAGGTACTGTTTTCTGTAGCTAAATTAGTTTCATTGATAGTTTTATTTGCTGAGTATCAGGAAAATACATTCCATCCAATTAAAAAAAAAAGACACTTATTGGTATTTACTATTTAATAATACACAGGAAACACAATAAAAACACTTGTAGTCATACTATGATGAATCACCACCCTATCAAAAAGTTTCTTACAGTCTCTCTCCTCTCTGCTCTAAGCTTCTAAGCAGAGGGAATGAGTATTTGAGATTTTGCATGATGTCAAGAGCAAAATCAGCACTGAGTAACAATAATACATCTTTCTCATTGTAAAATGAACTATTTATCCCAAACAAGGAGAGAACTCAATCTTCATATTGTGGATTCAGTAACTTATGCTCATTTGTATTTAGTACAGGGTCCTCTGTTAGCAGGAACATTTTCTATTTAAATAAATGTAAGGGAAAATAAAATCTTGATCCCCTTATATTTCAAATATGGATCAGTTAGGAATACTAAAGTAGGAGCATAAGTCTAGACCTGAGGTTATTTCTAGCTATATGACAGCCTTTCATAGACTCTGAGTGCACCTTTATGGTTTTATGCTTCAGACTTCCTATCTGCAAAACGGGAATAGAAAATGTTCTTCAGATGTATTTCCACATTCTAGAAAATATTGCACGTATGAAATGCCGTAACACACTGCTGTTGAGATAACAAAATAATACACTAAGTTTAATAAATACAGCCATATTAAAACTCTTAAGTATAACTAGTGTAAGAAGGTAGGTTACAACTGACAGTTTTTGCATTCAGTGTGTCTCGTGGAATACCCAACTGAATATGGGCAGAAAAGCATTTGCAAAAAAATATGCTTCAATTAATTCCAGTGTAGTTGAATACAAGGGTGAGAAACTATAAGCGAATGATGGTGCTAATGGCAAGATTTTTTTCCTTATTGAGTCATCCGGAGAGACCACAAACGACAGCATCCATCACCTGTAAAAAAAAAAGCTGGAAGCAGACAGCTGCAGAACTGTGTAGAAGCAGGCATTGGTGTGTACCCACTAAATGTTGTGCCCTGTAGACCACAACTCACTATAAATTCATCTATCTAGCAATTAGACACTGCAGCCTGAACTCTCTGTTAAGAAGGGCACTGGTACAGATTGTACTGAAACTAATAATTATTCTCACATACGCCAATTCATAGCACGTAGAGAAAAGAATGTCTCAGGAACTAATCATTAAAGGCTTCCCAATGGTACACAACAGTACTACCAGTTGCATCTGTCTGTATATTTTAATGAATGTATTCCATGCTCTTCTGGGGAAAATGAATAACCACGCTTAGTTGAAAACTCCTTTTTCTTACAGGAATATTAATGCATCAGAAGAGTAACTGTTTTGGTATGAACATTGCTGAAACACATGGAGAAATGTTTTGATAAAAACAAGCACATTTTCTTCTATGTTCTCTATCTCCTAATCGATAAAGTTTACAAAAGGAAACAACACTGCTCACTGGCCTGCATGGCAAGAGCAGCAAGAAGGTAACCAAATCAATAGGGAAGTGACTTTGAGCTGAGCAAGTGATTCATAAGCTGTATTTTACTATCCTTGCAAAAATATATAATTAAAAACAGATGATGTACACTTGTAAAAGAGAAAGTTCCAAATTTCTCAACACTAACTCTGTTGCAACTTCCATTGAACTGCAGCAATATCTCTATACATTAGGTTTGTACTTGCAATAGAGAGGGGAAAAGATGGCCATGAAGGGAAGTTAATAAGCAGTAGATCGTCTTTTCTTTAGAAAAGAAAGTGGTAAAAACAGGTCAATGAGGGATGAGGAAAATTCCCACATCAGCAATCTGGGGTTCCTCCTATGTGGGTTCACGTTAGAATTTTGAAATAACATCCATTTCATTGTAATTTTTATTTTTTTTTAAACATGAAAGTCCAGAGAAAAACTACAAATGAACAAGCTAAGATTTTTCCATTGTATATTTACAGCAAGTGGGAATGATAGCACAGAAACTGTCAGGAACCTACATTGTCAAGGAATGAATATGGATTCTTAGACTACCATAAAAACGGTCTTTTACTGTATCATATGTCATAGTTTTTCACCCACTTAGCTCTTTAATGAGCTCTAAGTCAAGTATAGCTGAGGCTAAAAAGAAATCAAAAAAAAGCATCCAGTATTACCACGAAGACATCAGGACATGGAAAGGTTTACTTCCCTTGGAGATGTTTGTCATAAGCTTCTTAGCCATACTGGTGTCTTGCATGGGCTCTTTTGCCCGGAAATCATCACTGGTGAGGTTCTCAAGGTGCACTTAGGATTGACACTGCATTAAGAGGCCTTCCGGGATACAGCTTCCCCTTTTAGTCACATAGTTGGAGGGACTCCCAGGTGTGAAGTATTTCACTAACTGTAAAATGCATTATATCAACAGCAATCAAAATAGGTGATGCTAGAATAAAACCTACCTCAAAGGTCTGTAAGAACAGCAGTGTTTGGCAACTATGATGAAATGATACCTCTTCTCATGGTCAGAATTATTGATCACCCCAAACAAAAGACAGATTACAACATGTATCCTGTCCACCATGCAGACACACTTTGGTTTCATCACATCTCCAGAAAGTAGCAACACCAACTTTTCATAATCCCAAACAAAAATCAAAAGTGGATGGATAACCTGGTAGGTGCTTTTGCACAACTCTGTAGCCAGCATAAGGATGCTGTAAGCCCTGATGGTGTGGATGCTGAGAGAAAAAAATCAGCACAGAAGAATCTCTCTGTCATGGTGCTCTGGAGAATACTAAAGAGCAATGCAGATATGGCCATTACGACTGCAGTAAGAGTGTGGCTGAGAACCGACACCTAGGAGAAATGGGCTCCAGGGATTACGTGGTGTTTAGTTAATGTCAAAGCTATCAGTCATTGTCATTACAGTGTGAAATAGGAATGACTGTCTGTAGCCAAAGGTGAACCAAATTTAGAAAGTGCTAGCAAATGTCTAATCCAGACCCTTCTTTTGAATTAGAGTTCTGTACGGAGGATAAAAAAAAAGAGAAAGGCAGCAGGATTTTGGAATATCTCTTTCCATGAGACACCCATTTCCACTTTGATACTACACTGGGACAGGAATTCCTCAAAGATCAACACAGAAAGAATAACTTTATCATCATACATTTCTGAATTCTTTGATGAATGGAAAAAAAGACAGCTGCCACTCAAGGCTTCAGATCTGGAAAACAGGATTCGTTTAGATATGTCCATTTTCTATAATTTACTGTTGAACTGTATTTCAAAACACGCTTTTTAGCCTTCACACGTTCCCTCTGCTTTCATGTATTTGCTTTGAAAAGAAACACCGCATGTCCTTCCTATGTAGTGTGGAGACACCCAGTGGAAAAAACAAAGTAGCACAGGAATTAAATGACACTACAGTAACTCAAACTGCTGTCAAGAAAAATCGTTTCCTAATTTACACTGCGATTTCCAACAATTTGAGTGTTGCCTCTTGGCTATCAATTGTGAGACTAAGAAGTTCTCATTTTAAAATCTTCACAATCGATACCTGAAATAGATTTAAACATTTTAATCTTCTCAATAGCAATTCCTTCTCTGAGATTTCTTTTTCCATGACTTGGAAGTAATAGAAGATGATATGAAATTACAGGAGAATTAAACCCCATACTTTGTCGTTTTCAAAAATCATGAAAATCTCCACAAGATGTTTTAATTTTATATTTTGAATAAAGATTTCATTTTTCATTCTGTTTTCTGATCTGATTTTATTTTCCTTTCCTTAAAATGTACTGTAATGCAGAAATAGGGAATGCATGCTACTTACTTGGGTGACCCAGAGAGAAGGGCAACTTACTAGCTACTCTTTTGTGTAGAAATCAAAACAATAAATTTCCTATTTTAAAGAAACGTTTTGCTTAAAGTAAGTACTCCTTTATTGTACATCTTGGTATTAATGAGACCCTCACAAATTTTTGTAGATGTAGCAGGAGAAATAGTTCAGTTTCACATCTCCCTAATACTTTTTAGAGTTATTTTTTTAATTGGACAACCATTACTCAGAAAAATGGTAGAGTTCAAATTCTTCCTGCATTATGTTATCTCCTACATTCTTAATCTGACAAGTGCAGCAGATGAAAAACAAGGAAGTAATTACAGCTCCACAATTCTGTGAGCAAGCCAACACCAACCTAATGTCCTAGCAACACATGTTTTTCATAAGACGCTACACATCAGCTGGATTAATGGATCAAAATTTTGTCCCTCTTCTGATGTCAGAGAGGCAGAAGTGTTTGGAGCAGAAGCCAGTTCTGTGTGCTTTATTCCAGCTGAGAGCTTTCCATCAACAGAACAATTTTCTACTGATTAATTACAGCCAGCATCTGGCTCCTTTATATCACCTGAGCAGTAAAAGATGTCATATCAGTGTGGAGATATCTATCGTTTCATGTAGCAGTTAGTGAAACCAATACTACAGGATGTACTAGTTAATAATTACATGCTATCTATGTCATTCTTTGAATAAATTAATGGTATAAATCACAGCATTAAGTGCCACTAGAAGTTATTAATAGAAAGGAATAGCACCTTAATATAAAGCATAACAAACAGAAAAAAGACAATAGAGCTTCTCATTTTACTTATTATTTTCTGTTCATTTTGGATATTTAAGTATCTTAACTTTCTTTGACTGATTTGCTTTAACGGAACAAGATGGACATGAGAACACTTTTAATAAAGTTTTTTTTTCCAAAATGGATTTGTTAGAAAAGCATACACATTTCATCAAAATGAGTACTTTCATAAGCCACTTGGAATAATCCAGTGTAAACCTTCAGTTGACATTTTTGGAGAATCATCCAGAATACCTCAAAGATTATTTTTTTTTCTGAATAACAGCAGCCAAATTAGAGATCACTGTGTAGAATTATATTTGGTTTTCCTCTTCATATTACCTGGTACTTTTTGAAAATTTGTTACTGTATTACTGCATCATACAGTACTAAAAGATCCTTCTCAAACTCTCTGCAGTCAAATTAAGTTTTCACTGTTTAAAATAATTGAGGAAACAAAATTTGCTGTTGATACTGTTGATATTATTTACCCTTTTTGTTAATAATTTATGAATGTATAGAATTATATAGAACAGCACAAATCTATGGACAGATCCTTGTGGGACTTATAAGTAACTTCATCATCAACATGCATAATTCATTCCTTATCTCTCTTTTAAAAAAGTAGTATTTCAGATACTCTTCTAAACATCATTGAATAGCAGCAATGATGCTTTAAATGTATGTACGTTTGGAAAAAGCAGATCTAAATCTTAATGCATATGGTTTTCTCTTTGACAACTTGATAGGGGAAAACATGAAGGTAACAGGAGTATTTAACCACAATTCCATTAACTATAGGTCTTGTCCCTTTCAATAAGCACAGATAATCACATATTCAGTAAACCTTTAGAATAGCCATTCGATATAAAATCATTTTCAGAGAGATATGCAAAATCTTACTCTATATAACTAAAATTCAACAGATTACACTAGCACTGCAGCTTTACAGCTGGATCTCTAG
This sequence comes from Phaethon lepturus, assembly GCF_000687285.1. Lineage (NCBI taxonomy): Eukaryota > Metazoa > Chordata > Aves > Phaethontiformes > Phaethontidae > Phaethon > Phaethon lepturus. The sequence continues at coordinate 25,287 of NW_010514136.1, forward strand.
ACACCCATTACATTTTGTGAGCTGTTTGTATTGTAGCTTTTGATATTCTTAAAGGATTGACGGCATCCATTTCCTTTCAAATAAGGTCGTTTTCAATTTAGCAGCATTCAGCAACCTGCAAATCGGAGTCTGCAAGGCACTCTTAAGAATATCACTTTCAGACGATGGATGTTTTCCAGGTGGTTTTGCAGAGAACCATGAAATGCAGCTGCTACAAAAGCTTTGATGAGACATAAGTAGAACAACATCAAAAGTGCGCTTCTTTTTGAGCAAATACATGAAAGCACAAAATTAGCTGACAGTGTCACATCATGGAACTCATTTTAACTTGCAGACAGAACACAAGAGGAAAGATGGTTTCTATGGCCATTGCTTGGAGCATGGCCTATACAGTATAAAAACACAGAAACAGACTTTACACTCCATCATTATATAATCAGACACAAAGCAAAAATTAAGCGTTTCAAATAGAAATATGCACACACATAAAACACATATATATATACATGTACGGTACCATAAATCATTATACCAACTTCTCTAAAATTTCATTTCACTGCAAACAGCAAGGTGCATAAACAAAATTCACAATGGCAAGTCTCCTCACAGACTCACCCAGCCTCCTAAAAGGTACAGCAGCTGGTATGGACAAGAGTGCTCAGTAAGACTAATATTTCTACCCATTTATCTAGTTTGTTAACAACCAGCTCAGTCTAAGTGTTTCATCAAACATTTATGAAACAAAACACTGGCTGCTATATAAAAGGTCAGTTCTCTAGGCAGCAATAATTTATTATGACTTTATTATATGCTTAAGTTCCTAGAATATATTTCTTGATATCCTTTATAATTTTGTTTGGAAGATGGAAAGTTTAGATGACAAAGCCACCTCTCTGAATTCTCTATGCACATTTGGACCCAGTAGACTTGTCTTAGTTATGTGCAGAGATGGACCAAATAATTTTTAATAATTAAAAAATAATTTTTAAAAAGTGTTTTCCTGAAGAAAATATAATATAGAAATTATCAATGGAGGTATACTATTGAGAACACATTTCTTCAACTCACAGGAAAAGACTCTGAGGGGGGACACATACAAATTCATGTCTTGACTCAGTAAACATTTCACCAAATTTGAATGCATCAGACTTTATTTTGATCATCATTTGGGACCATTCTGATGAATGAGAGGAATCTGGAACAGTTTTTACCTGAATTCTTTACAAAAGTTGATTGCTAATTACAGAAAACCAAAAGGATTTCACCTTTTAATGTGTGTGTGGTTTATTGCAAGGAGAAAATTGTTGCTATTGCAGCCACAAATGTATGTTCCATGCCAAAGACCAGTAAGTAAAATCTTTTGTTTTAATTAAACGACACTAAGCATTAAACAAACTACAGTGCATTTTGTTTCTACAGTTAAGGATGTCAGCATTTCTACTGAAACCCTTTATAACAATGGATGTCACCTAACTACAAAATGTGCTCAAAGCTGGCAACTAGTACATCCCAGCTACAGAGAATTTCTTGCATTTTCTAAACTTTTTTGAAGTGTATTTCTCTGGTTAAAGCCAGAAGCAGGAGACTTGATTAGAAGTTTTGCCACTGCCTTCAGCAGACCTAAGCTGGATCCAAGGTAAATAGGTACTTAGTCTACTTAGTAGCTTTGCTGCTGCTTAGAACTAGCCTTGATTGTAGTCATATCTCCAACTCTACCACTTACAGTCTGCTCATGAGTACACTCTATATCAAATAGAGTTTTAATTTCCATGGACTGGTCATACAAACCAATTTCTCACAACTGGAATCCAAAGAGACACTTGAAACAAAAAGGCAGAGCAGTTTATGCAAATAATCTTCTGTCATATTTATAGTGGCAGATTTTATAGTAGCAGAAAATCTATATGCCAATGTTTGGAAAAATACCACTAGTATCTTTCTGGCCTCCACAAGAGAGAAATCCTAAAGATTTGCTTCTGACCTTGGGAAGGGGACTTAACACACCTGATCTACAGAGACCTTTCGCTTGTTGTCCGGAAACAAACCTGATCTTGTAGCAAGGACTAAAGCTATCAAGCTGTTAACATGAAATTATGATAAGGAAAAATATTTTTTTTTAATGTAAAGTGTGCTTTAACTGTATATTTAGTCATTTTTTCCATATGTGGATATTTTGTTTATTTTCACTTTAACACATATCTTTATTCGTATTTGCTTTTCAATATCACTGCAGTTGTAAGTACTTGTATTCTCTTTTGGTTCGCTAAACTCCCTCAGTATTTTGCAGTGAAAAAATTAATTTTATTTGACTCAGAAAACAAAAAAAAAGGTTTCATTTCAGTGCCATATTAATTGTTAAACATTATTAAGTATAAAGACATTTCAAATCAGTTATCTTGCAAGAATTTCTTCCAATACAAACAGAAACCGAACATACTCAGTTCATGGAGTCACCTACTAAATCACAAAGTCTCGGCAGAGTTTAAGTAGCTCTGTCCCTTCTATTGCGACTATCCCCACGTACCGCTGATTTCTCAGTAACACCCTTGCCAACACACAATGGTCTTGCAGCCATTCACAAGTTTCTCTTTGTGGTCCAACTCATTCATTTCATTTTTTTCCTTTCATGGTTCTTACAGAACAGTCACAAGAGCAAAAGGGTCCTCATCCTAGGCTTGGCATGCATACCCCTTCACTCTCATCTATCTGAACTAGTTTTACTTCTTGTTATCCCACTACCCTATCTAGAATTTCTAAAATATTTTTTTGGGTTTGGGCTTTGGTTTTTGTTTTGTCTTATTTTTTAAGAAACTCCATCATAGTGATACACAAGACGTAACCAATTATTTGTATGGTTTGAGTTGTGACAACTTTTCCATCTGATTAACTTTTCCAAGCTGGTCCCACTTACACGCATATATACGAGGAAATTTGGCTGGCACAATAGGAGTTCCACCTGCATATCTGCTATTACAACTGTCATTTACAAGGCACTTGTGATATTTTGTGCATTTTACATCAACTTTTTTGCAAGCTGAAAAGTAAGCGTCCCATTTACAGTACTAAGTAACGACAAAAGGCAGTGAAGAGGATACAACCTTTACACAAAAGCTGCAAAGTAGCATAGAAGCACAGAGATGTATTTCAGAATGCTATCCAGAAGGATGACTTTAATATTGTTATTCTATGTCTGTCCATTACCAGAAATATTGTCAGTATCAGAAATGTTCAGCCTGGCTCCAGAAAACAATATACAGAGAACTTCTTGATGAGCCCAGAAGGAATTTTTTCCTTGTTGCTATAGGATATTTACACTTCCAAGGATGCCCTGATCGGAAGCAGCACTTAAAATATATCAGCAATATTTCTTTGACATCTGTCATACACATTTCAGCACAGTCCTTTCCAACAACACTTTCTCAAGAATGTCTACTAAAATCTACCTCATGTGCCAAAGAGATGGTGATAATGGAAACCTGACAGTTTTTTGGATTTGTTACACTGATGAAAGCAGGCAGTATGCTGAGACAAGTCCAAGCACCTATAGGGAAGGAGATGGAATGATACAGTTGAATTCCATCTGTGCTACAAGTTACAAATTTGGCTTTTCCACATGATAAACTAAATTATTCACATTACATCCCATTCCACACCAGGTTAGCAACTCAGCCACTACTGACCATCTAAAAAAGGGGAATGTCAGTTCTAATCAGGTAGACCAAGCTTGTTGGTAGAGCCTCAGCAGGTCCAGCAAGGAGACAGCAACAACAATATTTAGATTCAAGAAGATACGAACATATTTACCGTCAGTTCGGAGGCTATCACCAACCCCGCCTTATCCGCTAAGTGCTGAAGCACCCATAAAACATTTGAAAAAGACTTTGTTACTAAACAACTTTAAATTTTCTAGTGAAAATCCTTAAAGTTTTGTAAGAACTTAGCATAAGAATCTCTGCACTAAGCCAGCTAGCTAACTCAGTACCCTGCCTCCAAGAGGTACCAAGACTTGATGTAAAGAAAAAAATTGAAAAATAACTTGGAATGATAATTCCAAAGTATTTTCTCCCAACCTCCACCAGTTTGCAGTTCAGACTTCTCAACCCAGAGATCGTGTGTTTGTGCTTCCCCATCCTTCAAATTTTTCTTTCACAAATTTTCATAGATACTTTTTGAATTCACATAAAATCTACAACATGATAGAAGGGTTCTACAGCCTAATTGTATGGCAAGAACCACACACAGCTTTTTGTAAACCTGCCACTTGCAGCTCTTCTGTGCCAAAATGGATAAAACCGACTGGAGTTATTTCTGCAGTGCATGTTATAATGGAATTATTACAGCATGTATGACACACAAATTATCGATCAGTAATTTGGAGTGAAAACCTCTCAGGATACAGTTAGATAAATGATGCCACAGACGATCTGCACATTTAGTGAATAACTGGATCAGTATCCTTGAGGTTATGAAATGAACTGCATCTGCACCTGCCAAACCAGTGAATGCATATGCATTAACCACAGACTAAAATAGAGATGTGCAAGCAGCAAATTTTTTTAGCAAAGATACTGATGAGAGGAGGATAGCATGAAAGGTCATTTCAGTGAAGAAAGAGGATATTCACATTTGAAACTTATATCTTACAAATGCCTCACATCTAAAATGTTTTCATGAAACAGCACCATTACAATGGGTCGCTTCAGATAACATTAAGGGCTGATATTTTTACCTTACCTTATTGAGTATTCATCCTAAATTTCCTCCATAATTGTTATTTTACAATATAGCCCCCTCAAAGTAGTAGGGTCTTTCGTAGATGTACTCTTGAGGTTCAGTATTACTTACATGAATATATGCTTTGCCTTTTAATGGTTGTTGCCAGGTTTTGTTTGCTTGGGTCTTTTGACAGTTTTGATATTGCTTTTGCGATTGAGTTTGCAATGACATGGCGAGAACATGACAATCAAATTTTGTTGCTCTACAAAATTCTGAAATCCCAAGATCACAGAATCACAGAATCACTAAGGT
>NW_010514137.1:0-723 GCF_000687285.1 Phaethon lepturus
ACTATTGATTATGCAGGTTGGCAGCGATGAGGTTGCGGAGAGAAGTCCAAAAGTGATCAAAGGGGGCTTCAGAGCACTGAGGCGACTGGTTGATGGATCAGGAGCACGGGTAGTGTTTTCCTCGATCCCTTCAGTGGCAGGGAGGAACACTGAAAGGAACAGGAAAACACACCTGGTTAACACCACCTGTCTCAGAGGCTGGTGCCTTTGGTGGAATTTTTGGTTTTTTTGACCATGGGGTGGTTTACACGGCACCGAGCCTGCTGGCAGCAGATGGAGTTCAACTATCTCCAAGGGGGGGGGGAAGGATTCTTGGCAGATGGAGTTCAACTATCTCCAAGGGGGGGGGAAAGGATTCTCGCTCATGAGTTGGCAGGGCTCATCGAGTGGGCTTTAAACAAGGTTTGAAGGGGGAAGGGGATAAAACCAGGCTCAGTAGAGATGAGCCTCGGGGTGGCATGCCAGTGTTGGGGGTGAAATCAACAGCCCAGTTCAAGTACATCTATACCAATGCACGCAGCAATTGGAAGGAAGGAAGGAAGGGGGGCCAGCAAAACCACTACCGTGGACTTCCGGAGGGCAGACTTCGGCCTGGTCAGTGGACATTCTTCAAGAAGGAAATCTTAAAGGCACAGGAGCAGGCAGTCCCCGTGTGCCATAAGTCGACCTGGCGGGGAAGATAAACAGCCTGCCTGAACAGGGAACTTTTGCTGGGACTCAGGA
>NW_010514138.1:0-1241 GCF_000687285.1 Phaethon lepturus
CACAGCGGGGCAGAGCCAGGCCGTACCGCCTGGATCCCCACAGCGCCCGCCGCCTCCTGCAGCCGGGCGCATGCGCGGCAGCTGAGTGACGCCATTGCCCTCAGCTTGCCCGGAGGTGGGCGGGTCCGGGGGCGGGGCTGCGGTGGCTAAAAAAAACCAGCTGCCTGGATTTGCACAAAGCAAATAATATTATTTATTTGAGTAATAAAACCCGCGTATGTGCCCATCCGGCACAGCCCGCCTTCCAACACCTCCACCCCCTAACTGTGACAACCCTGGTGCTTGGAAAATTGGCCTGGAATAAAGATGGGACACTGCCAAACCCCTCCCACGACCTCAAATTCTAAATAGACCATTACACAAGTATGTTTTGCATAGTGAAACGAATAAGCAACCTACCTACACAATATCACAATATCGCACGAGGAAATAGCTGTATTTAAAAGCATTCAGAGATTAAGGGACACTTCAACAGCCACTTGGCAATCCTGCACTTATATGGGGTTTACTGAAGTTCTCACTGAAAATCTGCAATTTTATCTTATAGATCTGGCATTCAAGTCATTAATATAATTCAAAGGAGGTTGTATCTGAGATGTGAAGACTTCGTCTATACTTTCATTCTCTTTGAGCAAGCAAAGCGATGATATTCTTCATTCTCACTGTTACAGGATTGCCAAGGAGGTGTTTTCTTTTCTGTTATGGCAGCTTAAATTCCCAGCAGCACGAAAAAGGCCAGCTCCTTCCTCCAGCACCAACACAGGCCTCCACCAACAGCCTATTACAGAAGGGAAGTATCTGCCTTGCGCTCACTGCTCATATTTGTGAGCTTCCAAATCCTCATTTACTTCCAGGATTACGCTCAACCAAGAAGCACCACGAGCAGCAGAACTTACTAACTCTCATTTCTGTCTCATTTTTGAATTTGCTGATGCTTAATGAGACAGACATTCCAGCTGAGGCTTTTTTAACACTAATTTTTCTGTGTGTATTCGCTGGTGTTTTAGTAAAGGATGTGAAGTTAACTAACAGGCCTTAACAGCCTCGTCTAACCGTGGTCACCCTGCTGGGGCCTGCCTCTGACCCTGCCCGCGGGCTGATATCCTGGCCTGGCCTTGGCACAGGGAGGCTCCTCTGCAGATCAGGGTTTAAATACCGTCACCCTTAAGGCACATTAACCTCTAAGAAACAGAATCCCCCGATTCCCAGCCCGTTCCCCCGCGGCCACCACGGATGTCAGA
>NW_010514139.1:0-4551 GCF_000687285.1 Phaethon lepturus
TGTATACCTCAAGGAGATTTGATTTTGGGGGGAATAGCCAATGATTTTAATTATATTATGTTAATTGCTATATAATACTGTATGTCATCACTACTATGGTTGCTATATGCCATATCAACAGTATTACAGTAAAAATCACCCAGCAATCAACCAAGAAAAGTGCAGCGATGATAGAACCAGACAAGTGCAGCACTGATGGAACCAGAACTGGCCTCTGCATGCAACAGTCCAACACTACACACCATCTCTCCTGCCCTCAAGGACTGCTATGACAGATGGAGGCCAAAGTCATGGACTAAATGAACTCAACAGACATTTTAGAGGGATAGCCCATAGACTAAGGGAATGATATCTGTGTGTATATATCAAAAGACAGAAAAGGTGGTGATGATTGATTGGAATTTATTGGAAAGTATAGGTCCTGGGTATGATGTAGATGGTAGAGAATAAGGGGTGGATACTGTCCTGGTTTCAGATGGGATAGAATTAATTTTCTTCCTCGTAGCTGGTATAGTGCTGTGGTTTGGATTTAGGATGAGAATAATGTTGATGATAACACACTGCTGTTTTAGTTGTTGCTAAGCAGTGTTTACACTAAGTCAAGGACTTTTCTGCTTCCCATGCTCTGGCCCTACCAGCGAGGAGGCTGGGGGGGCACAGGAAGTAGGGAGGGGGCACAGCCAGGACAGCTGACCCAGGCTGGCCAAAGGGATATTCCATACGGTATGACGTCATGCTCAGTATATAAACTAGGGGGGAAGCTGGCCAGGGGCTGCTGCTTGGGAACTGGCTGGGCATCAGTCGGTGGGTAGTGAGCAATTACATTGTGCATCACTTGTTTTGTATATTCTTCTTTCATTATCATTATAGTTATTGTTATCGCTATTATCCCATCCTTTTCTGTCCTATTAAACTATTTTTACCTCAACCCACAAATTTTACTGGTTTTTTTCCTGATTATCTCCCCCATCCCACTGGCATGGTGGGGGAGTGAGCAAATAGCTGTGTGGTATTTAGCTGACTGCCAGGGTAAATCACAACAGGCTGAAATTGCACTTACAGTTTAGTACCTTTCTGCTTTGGTCTATATTGTAAATAAACTTTTGTAGAATGTGTGATACTTCCTCCAAATATTTTTTTTAAATGTGAACAAAGTACAAAGAAAAGCACTGCTCATGAGAACTTAAAGATTTTTGCAACTTGTGTTTTACTCTCTTTAAAACTTCTGTGCCACAGTAAAACATTATGTATCATAGAGTTAAATTCTCCCTGAACAAGAAGAAAGCACTATAAGAGGCACAAATTTGCAGTGTCTTTCAGATTGTTCCATTGAGAACATGATAGGGGAGTGTCTGACACTTCCTAAGTCTGCAAGTGTTCTAACACTGATGCAGAACTATATCATCTCCACTATAGCCTCTGGCAGTATGGCTACTGATGAAAGACTTGTTATGATACAGTTCTAGCAGGTAGTGTCCTGAAAAGGCCATAGAATGAGTTAAGAACTGAAATGGCTTAAATGTAAATGGCAAGGTTCTAATAATAAATAGATTGTCTTTAATCATCTCATGAACTGATTAAATGAAGAAGGTAGTTCAACATTTATAATTTTGCTATACCATTATAACTTGGTATAGTTATGGTTTATGATCACACTTTATTACAATTTTAAAAGCTATATCCTAACTTAATCTGGGAACATATTACTTGAAAACATTTGCTTCCTCAAAATTGGTCAGAAGCTGGGGGGTCATTCTGTTTCTCATTTTTCATCTTCTGTTACAGGGGTCCAGGCGGTGGTAGACCTTGGCCAAACCCAACCAGTGTCAATTCTGTAAGTAAATATTTAAATATATTAGACATCATCTTATATTAAGGGAGTTGTTTTTCATCAATACATCGAACCACAGGAAACAAAATCTACTTTATTCATCGAATAGAATATTGCATGCTTTATATTTTTTCACCATTATATTATGCTCTTTTTAACCCTAATGCAGAGTAGGTACAGTGAGGACCATGTCTTAACAGAGAACTCATTGGCCATTTTTGACCACAAATATCTGTCTCTCTTCATAATCACACAACAGCTCTACATCAGTTACAGAACTTCCTTAACAAAAACATTTCCCTGGAGTATATTTAAAATATATTTTAGCTTCTTTTAGTGCAAGTAAGAAGAGTTAGGTCAATACTATCTGGCTAGCAAGCTCTACAGAAATCATAGTTTGAGAAGATTTATACTTACATATTTTACATAACAAAAGCACATTTACTCCTGTTAACTAGGGAACATAGAATCATAGAGCAAATGCTTGCAAGACATCAGCATTTGCAATTGGATAAGATGGGTCTGGCTTGCCAGATGGCATTGATCCTTTTTGTTGTTCTCAGTTTTGATTTTTTTATTTCTACTGAATTACAATTAGGGAAAAAAAAGAGCTGAAACTCTTCTTCTGTTTATTTTTGCATGCACTGAACTAAAATGGGCATTAGGGTATTTTTCGACTCATAGTTGAAACATTTTCACTCTATGAAATTAATTGAGAAGTCCAGTATTAGATACATTTGTAAAAATTAGTTGGCTAACGAGTTGTTTACAACCATGGAAAGTGCTTATTCTACAAAATAATTTTGTCATTTCTCAATTGAGTTTCTTACCCCATCCTCCTATAATGAATGGTATTGCTCCCTGCTCCTTCAGAGAGAATCATCACAAAGACGATTTCATAAAGAAGAAAAACAGATTATTTGCAGGCAACTGCTTTTCTCCAAATATCCTTTGTAAAAAATACCAAAATTGAATTTGAAATTAAATTAGGACACTGTCCTTTAAAAAAAAAAAAAGAATAAAGCAAAGAAATAACATTAGTATCTTGGCTGAAAGAAATGGAGAGACCTCAACTTGCATACATTTAAGTATGTGAATTATGTTGTTCCTGTTGATTTCAGTAAAGTGGGTTCCAGGACACAGTAATCTTAAACAGAAATATTTTGATTTGAAGTATTTGGCATTAAATTCTGTTTATGACTATATTGCAAGTTTTAGTCTTGAACATACAGTAAGCTGTTAATTAGAAAAGGTGCTGTGTGTTTGTTAATAACAGCATTTTCCCATAATCTTTAACTTTGTCTTTAAAAGGAATTATACAAATATGCTTTAACATATGACCGTCAATAAATGTAGGTATGGATACCATCTCTCTGCAGGAGAAATTACTGTTTTGTTTCTGTTGATATTACAGATACCTTATTCTTCAGCATCTCCTGGGAGCTATGTAGTAAGTACACTGTTATGTATTTGCTCATTAAAATAGATGTTACATTTTATTTAGGTAAAGAAATTATTGTCCACATGAAAAACCATTGTGTGTTGGTTGAGAACTGAATATACAATCTGCAGTTAGCTGTTTTGTCTGCCATCTGTGGTGCATATGTTGATATTCATTACTAGAATCATTATTGTTGCTCTAAATCGCCCTGAGTACTATGTTTTATTTCAGCATATGTTTCCATAACTAACAAAATATATTGTCTTAAATAATAAAGTACAAAAATCCCCAGCTGCTTTGGTGATACAATATTGTGCATGAATCTCTGAACTTCTTCAGGAAAAAAAGCATTTGAAGAATTAGAAAAAGATTTTATCTCCCCAAAGACGTATAAATGGGTCCCTATAGCTAAAATTTTAAAGGATATTTTTGTTCTTATAATTACCTTCTAGAGACTTGAAATTTTTTTTTACCCTCCATATTCTGATTTGGTTTTATTTCACAAATGTTGTCTTAATTTATTATGGATTAGTTGGTATTCTTTTTTCTTAGTATTAACTGTCATTCAACCCCAGGTGACGTGCAGCACAACATAGACCTGAAGGCCACACTGTATTTGCAGCACAGTACAGTGCAGGCCTGGGCCTACTCAGGTTGACTGTTACATGGATCACTAATTCCTCGATGTACAGTGGTCTCCCGGTCAGGATTACTACATTCCACCCCTTGATCCACATACAGTCTAACTTTCTTGAATATATTATAAGTTACAGATTATATTAGTAAGCAGTTCAGCTAACAGAAAGTTTCTTATACATAAGCTAGTCACTACGAATAATAGTAGTACAAGGATAATGACAAATAAAACAAATACTGGTTGTGAAAATAAGTGTGGAACAGCAATATTACGGCTAGGACTACTGAAGATGTCCTGCCTTTGGGCTCCACCCCTCCTCCCATGTCTGTAAGACAATGGTGGTGCAAATTTCACAAAACAGTCCAGTTACTTGTGTAGTAGACAGGAAGGAGCTTTAGTGCAGCAAGTGGGCAGGGGCATCCAACATGTCATGTTTATTGATACAGAATCACAGAATCACAGAATCACTAGGTTGGAAAGGACCTTCAAGATCATCAAGTCCAACTATTAATCCAGCGCCACCGTGTTCCCTAAACCAGCAAAGAAAAGCAGCAGCGTGAGGCTCCACATAGGAGTTCTGCATGAGAAAAATCAAACGCATTACGTTATGTACTATATTATGTATTATTATTATGTATTATG
>NW_010514140.1:0-8665 GCF_000687285.1 Phaethon lepturus
GCCGCCAGCCCTCAGCACGCCCGGGCTCGCTCCGCCGACGCCCCTCGGCTGTGGGGCACGCTGCGGTGCACGGGAGGCTGTAGGACCCGAGGCACTTGTCCGGCCGAAGAGGTTCCTCTAGAGAGGTGTTTGCAGTAGTAATTTGCAGAAAAAGAGACATACCTGCAAGAAGTGACCAGAAACAAGCAGGCTGCTGGGGCGGCAGGAAACCGGAGAAGCGTTGAGCAACGGATGGAGGTCCCTGTACTCGGACACAAACCTCCCACCCGTGGGCACAGGAACACGCAGAGAAGCTTCTCCGTGCTGCCAAGACCGAGCCACTGGTGGTAACTTATTCCCCAGTTTATGAAAAGGGGATGATTTCTCACTTTTTTTACACTGTATTTAGAACACTATGGGTAATAACACATGAATGAACATTTCCAGAAATTTTGACTGTCACACTGTGATTGTGCCTTTCTTTTATGTGACCCAATCAGGAAGCAGACATTTGCATACAAACATTTCATTATCATAACTTCAATAAGCAGAAAATAACTAATCGGAGCACTTGGCAATTGAAAAACAAGATAAATGCTATGGTTAGTGACAGAAAAGGGAAACATAAAAGCACAGACATGAATAGATGCAGAGTAACATTCCCCTTTTCAATTCTCCAATGCAAACACGCAAATGGAAACTTTACAAGTGCATTGTAAGGACTCACCAAGATTTCTACAGATGAGGAAATACGGTATAAAAAGCAAGCTGCCTGTAAGTGTCAGCACGCAGTTTGGAATAGGATACATTAGTTTGCCCTTATAACTATAAAATGAGCTGATGTTAGATACAGCAGTGCTGGCATTTCTCAGAGCACTGTAGGCCTTGATATAATGTTCCAGTAGCATTTGATGTGCAGAAAGTGCAAGCATCTTCATTTCACTAGCAACTTCATCATCACACAGCCATCCGTGTCTGACTCTGCTGGAAGACCAGAGTGGTGTAGGCAACCTCATTCTGGGGATGTGAAAGAAGCCACAAACATTACAGTGTGCAAGCATCACATCTCTGCATGAATTTCCTGCTTCTAATTTGTCCTCAACGCTACACACCATAAGCGGTCACAGTCTGTCCTTGCACATGGGAAATCCAGCAAACACGATGCTGGATCAGACCAGTTGTTACTCTAGCTCAGGATCCTGCGTCGACTCTGCATTCGGGGCTTTCAAAGAATCAATAACATGATCAAAAACCGCAGAAATGCTTGCCTTTAAAGATTTTCCCCTAATCTGCCTAATTAGTGGTTTAGTGTAGCCCCAGAACCCTTGAAATGCATGTGGAGTATGGCATTTGAGCCCTGTGATAACAGAGAAGGAATCTCTTTCCTCCTACTGTCCGGGTACCTCCTTAGGTAACTCCCTGCAATTCTAAATGCAGGCTGAAGCCCTGGATGCACAAAAGCATCTTTTCATTAGTCAAAAGAACTGTCGACTAACACTTGAGTTTTGCAAGAGCAAACCTCTTTTCTCTCCCTCCAAATTAACATTTGGCATTTTATCAAGAACCTGAAGTTTCTGCATAAAGTATTAAAAATAATAGTTGTGACCTTTACCTGGATGTTCTTAGCAGATTCCTCAGTCACTGTCTGGAAGGGAACTTGCTCTTGTGAATTTTGGGGGGATCTCTTACACTCTAGGAAGGAGAGGGACACCAGTCTCAGCTGCCTGCTCCATGTTTGGAGACAGCAGTGCAGAAGAGGCGCAAGAGTGGGGTGAGAGCATGGCACCTAGAGCACGTGGCTTAGACGTGGCTTGTAAAATCTGTCACAGACTTTCACGGCAAAGCGAGCAGGTTGGCAGCCCAAGTCAGAGGGGAGCCCAAGTCCCTCCCCACCTGTTGGAAGTGGCTAGACTAGGATGAAAGCAACTGATGAATTTGGGGAGAACTCAGTGTGGCCAGCGTTAGGATGAAAAAAAACCCCAAAACCCCTCCAACCAACAAAACCCACCACAACTCATCAGTGCTGAAGTTCATTCTCCTGATCATGAATAGGATGATTTATTTACTGCCAGGAATGACGCGTTCATCAATACATTAATTGCTCAAGGAAAACATAATTTGCGCTTCTCTGAAAGTAATTTTTGTAGAAGTTACTTTGAAACCCTAGTGCTGTTAAGATGCAGCCCGAAGAGCATGGACCCTTAGCATCATCCACGTTAACACGTGCAGCACAAGTTAAGTACTCCTCTGCCTCCATGCCTGGATCATCGTGCTGCTGTTACTCCCTCTACTGTGCCACTTACTTTTTCTGATGAGGTAGATGATTCCAAAAACCACAACAGTCGAGAGGATGCCAGAGATAAAGGCTAGCGACATGTAGAGTATTTCATGGCTGGTGATACACAGAACATAGTGTCAGAATCCCCAGTTTTAACAGGGGTGTTGAAGAATCAGTAGCGTGCAAATTCACCAAACTTTACAAAATGTAATATGTTATTCATCCCAAGCCCTGTGAGATTAAAAGGTGCGTATCTGCATTAAGCATCACTATGAATTAAATATGTAGTGCACAGACTAGGAAATTCTAAACAACCTTTTTTTAAAACCCCAAGATAAAAACCTATTACATATAACTCCCCCCTTACAGGAGTCGTCTGCAGTCTCAAGAGACTCCGTGTTTGAAGTTAGGAAATAAAAGGTGGAGCATTTACTTATCAATCCAGCATTTGACTTCAGAAGCTTTTAAGTCAGCCGCAGAGGTATATACAGTGGTATGTACAGTGACAGTAGTGGAAATGGGTTCTGGTTCTGGTGTAACTGGAAGTGAACAGCAAAAAAGAAATCAAAACCTGGTTTTAAAATCTGTGAATTTCTCCCGTAATATTACAAGCAACAAGAACTACATAGAGGCATGTGCCTGTTCAAGGAAATATTAATGCAAGTGTAACATTTCTCTATCAGAGGGCTGAAAGTGGAAGCACAGACAGAAAAATTGGTTCATATTATTACTGTCCCACAGCAGCCTTTGGCAGTCGTGCAGTTCTTCCCCAGACGCGTACATCTCCTGCTAAGCTACCCCCACAGCAGCCCTTTTTGAGTCAGGACAGTATCAACTTAGTCAAGAATACTGCATCTAAGAAAATTCCTTAAAAAAGAAAATACCTGCGTTTGCTTTTGAGGATCTACCTCCCATTCTCTCCAAACACTAATGAACAGGAAGAGAAGCTAAAAGGAAGGGAAAAAAAAAAAAAAGTTGTATTTATGTACATAGATGTACACACACACTAGAGCAAAACAAACCTATCGCCCTCTAACTCACAGACTTCAGTTTTTGTCAATTTTTCAGACATCTTAAACTGGCACAAAGCCCCAGCAGCAAACCCAGCAATTACTCAGCATGAACCCTACTTCCCAATATCTTCTTCCTGGGCACACACATGCATGTTCACCACACTTTGATGAACATGCTGCTGTTTTTCAAAAGGATGGAGTATATTTAATAACTGAAAAAGCACCCACAGCATTATTTTTGCAGCAGCTAGAACGGCGTGAACTTTACAAACATTTTCATCATCAGAAGCAGCTTTGACAAAATGCCGCCTTTTCTTTCTCAAGTTACACTAACATTTTCCACCAAAGCAGGAACGGTAACATCTCAAATTTGCAGCTAGAAGCTTACAGATAGGGGTATACCAAATATTACAAAATTCCTACCCCGGCATTTCTCACCGCATGGCGTGCAAACCACACATTGTGAGTAACATCAAAGTACTGCTGACAACATGATGGTAAAGATCTTGTCCCCTGCTGCTTCCATCATCTTCTACTGCATGCCCGTTGATGCCCACGTTCCAGTAGAGTCAAACCGTCAAGACCTCCCAGTTTGCTACACTAAGTCTAGAAGTGCGTTGTGTTTGCAGCAATAGAAGTAACAGCAGTCAGTGACACAGCTCCTCTTACCTCGCACCATAGAGCTGCTGCCCACCTGCTGGTAGAAGACTCCTGGAGCGTTAGCACGGCAGCTTAACCCCTTGCTTTGTGAAAAGAATCTCTGTCAAACAAGTTAAAGCTCAAGTGTCATTCAAATGTGGGGTTACACAAGTGTGGAAGTTGAGCAACTTCGTCTTTTTTTATTAAAAAAAAAAACAGGAAACTATGAAAAACACCTGCATTCTCAGGAACTGTTGGTCTAAACAAAAAAAGTCAGCTTCAACTTAAGTTAAATTACTTTTAAGTAATGTTCTTACCTCTAAAGAACGCCTTTCTTTACTGAACTCTTACGTTGAAAAGTGTAGAAAACTCTGCTATCTTACTAACTCCACTAAAAATCAGCACTTCCCTACTGCAGTACCGATCCACCGAGATGAGGCATATAAGCACACCCTGCTCTGCTTACTTTAGTTTGTTTACTCAATAAATAACTTCCCAAGACAGAAGGGATGAGATTACACACAGGCAAGTACTTTGCTCAGCTGGGACCTTTGAGATACCACAAAATCCTTCAGGGAAAAAAGTGTCCTATAAAAAGAAAATGCTGTGTGTTATCATAATACACATACAACTGTTTTCCTTGCTACGCAAAAAGACCCCCAAAAAACAGCAACTTTTTTTTTCCTATTAAAATCCAGAAAAAACCCACCCCCTAGAATAAACTTATCCATTTCACTCTTTTAAACCTAATACTGGTGAGTTCAGTTGAAGCCAAGTCTTACGGTCGCTTTTGATAGGTTTCCTGCCAGCTACATCCTCTTTTCCACAGGACAGGAAGAGGCTTTCATCACTGTTTGAAGCTTTGTTATGAAAGTGTTTTTTTCAGTTGTGGTTCAAGCCAGCACGCAGCTAAGTACCCCACCAGGGGGATGAGGGGAGAATTGGAAAAAAAGGTAAAACTTGGGTGTTGAGATAAAGACAACTTAATAGGACAGAAACAAGGAAGGGAAAATAGTAATAATGATGAAAGAATATACCAACAAAGCAATGTGCAATGCAATTGCTCACCACCTGCTGACCTACGCCCAGCCAGTCCCCAGCAGTGGCCCCCACCTCGGCAGCCCCCGGCAATGTCCCCCAGCCAGCTGGGGACAGATGTCCCAGCTGTGCCCCCTCCCAGCCCTTCCTGCACCCTACCTCCTTGCTGGCGGGGCAGCACAAGAAGCTTCAAAGTCCTCAACTTGGTGTAAGCACTGCTCAGCAACAACAAAACCATCAGCGCATTATCAACATGATTCTCATCCTAAATCCAAAACACAGCGCTAGACCAGCTACTAGGAGGAAAATTAACTCTATCTCAGCCAAAACCAGGACATCAGTTCATTTCTAAAACAAGGACATTCATTCAGAGTACCTCCAAGTATTGGACTAGGTGAATGGGAGCACTGGCACTCATTCTGATTTTAGAAGATGTTTACAGTTACAGAGGTATCTATAGGTCATTACCACACAGAAGTCTGAAACGAAAACACTGTATTAGCACCAGAATTTTTCACTGGGAAATTCTGCATCTCAACGCTGGAAGTGTTCATGACCAAACAAGGAACCAAACAGAATCACACATATTGTGGTTGCAAATAACCCCCCCCACTATAAGCTAACTGTAGTGGTTTATGGGACTGATCTAGCTACTTCAAACACAAAAAGGAAATTACTGTTGCCACTCCTAGTGAAAGACAGCAGAGTGTTTTATTTGTCTGTTTAATGATAGTTTAGAATCATACAGTTTCCAACAGTAAGTAATGAGACACAGCAGTGGAATCAGACGAGGTTAAGCTGCTGCCTGTGCACTCTTCGATAATGCCTTCAGGTCCAAAATGCACTTGGCAATACTCTCCTTCTGCTGCAAGAGGACGGAAAACAGCTTTCAGAAGAAAGACTTTATGAAAGACATTTAAACAAGCAAAATACGCATTCTAATGCATTTTAGATACTCCTTTTTAGGACGCCCATAAAATGAGTTACAGATTGAAAGGGATGTAATTATAGCTCATGAAGTCAGGGATTCAAATCCAAACAATGACCTGCGTTAAAGCATCTGCGTGCAGTGCTAGGAACAGTTTTTCTTTTTTCGTTCTCAGCTTCATTCCTTAAAAGAAAGGCCACATAGAGCCCATCTGCAGATCTTAAATCTGCCATGATCTTACATGGACAATTTTACAAGTGAGCTCCCTGACTTGTTAGCTACAGATCTTATCACAAGCTTAGCTCTATGCTGCCATGAACACCACACGGGATTCTAGCTTAACTCACCAGCAACACAAGCATCTGGTACCTAGTAACTGGGCTTGCTAGCTCTTACTCAGCAGTAGGAATATGTTGCAGCCATGTTTGGAAGTCACCCAAAGATGACCCATCATCTTCTGGCTTAAGCTAGAATCACTGGACAGCAGATATCTATACAGACTAAAACATAAAGCAGATTAAAAAAAAAGAAGTACCTGTTGAGGTGTGATGCTCTGAACAACGTTTTTCTCCACCCACTGAATCATGTGATCTTGTTCTTTCTGACGCTTTAAATTCTGCATAGCCACTTGATAGTCCAGCCTTTTCTTTACTTCGTTGTACACTGTCATTAATCTTTCTCGATAATTAGTTTCCAGCAACATTGCAATATTATTCTAGACACAGAAGATCAAATCAAAGCGTTAACGTTTGGGAAGAATACAAAACAGCAGCAGAATGCGTTCTATAGCAAAAGTCACTGGATCAGGCAGTGGAACTGGCCCTGTCTGCAACACACAGAGAGTAAATGGTTTGTTACTTGTTAGCAATTTAAGAGGCACTCAGATTACATAGGGGAGACTGCAGTGGAAGCCGACAGCAGAGCTGGAGCTGCGTACCCGCTTAGCGTCAAAGAGGTAACTGCGGCCTTCAATCCGCCACTGCTCCTTCTTCTCTTGTTCGATGGCAGTCTCAAGAGCTTTAATAGCCTCATTTTTCACAGCTAAAGCTTTAGCAACCTTCTCCTGAAAAAAACCCAAAAGATATGCTTCAGAATGAAAGATGCAAGAAAATGAGTGATCTGTAATTAACTTCGGAAATTCTGCAAATTGAGACATGTCTGCATAAAATGGACTGTGGCAGGGTTGAGGTTAAAGGATGGCAAGACAGAAGAATTACAGTTCACAATCAATCGTACTTTAAAAAAATCATTTGTGCTGGTATGAAGTGTTTTATTTTTGAAGACTTGTGTAACAATACCAGTGTAAGATCTAAAACATACCTTCTTTAAGCAACGTTCTGAAGGTATTAGACTCAGGTTTTTATGACAGCCTAGACACAAAATTTTTATAAATATTTAGCAGACAACTTAGAATAGTTATTAACTACTACAAAGTTAAGATTATGGTTTCTTTTCTCACCTCATTAAGTTTGTCAGCAAAAGCTGCTACATCAGCCCCATATTTTTTAATGCCATAAATGATGACTGATAGTATGCAGGCAGCTGCAATTGTCTCATGGTTAATTACATAGATTTCCTTAGATAGAAAGTAAAGCAGGAGTCCAGTTCCCAACATATAAGGCCCTATAAAAAAATAAAGCAGCATTATATGTACAAAGCATAAAGAGGCTCACTAAAGTCAAACACTGAAGAGGTAGCTAGTTTAAAGCTTACAAAAAGATCACGAAGTGTTCTCTTTTACCATGACAAAAGCAGAAACTTAATACCCCCGAGCGGAAAGGTGCCACGAGGGTGGTCACCAGAAGTGGAAGCAACTTGCACCTTGTATGGGACCTGCTGCTTCTGCTCACTCAGAAACAAGCAAAAATCTCTGTTTAAAGGTTTTGAGGATCAGCAGGCAAATATACTTTCTGCAAGATCAAGCTCATGACATTCTTTTAGCCTTTATTTAAAGCAACAGGTGCCTAGCTTTAGAGCCAGGAAGTGCTGCACTGGCTCATTCTTCACAAACTCCTCTGCATATGCAAAAAATATTTTTCCCTAATATTTTACCTTTTCAGCAGCCAGAAGTAGTGGACAGAACTAAGTAAGCATAACTAAACAAACGTTTTTTAAAAAAACAGCAGTATATACTAACCTGTAACTCCTGTTTTAGGATAGAGAAACTGGAAAAACTCCTCAGGAATCAAACCATAACGTACTTCTCCTCCTTTCTCAGGCAGAGGTGGCAAAGGAGCTAAATACTGCTGAGTTGTATGCAGTGGTCTTATGGTGTGCCATACACTATAAATAATGAGAAAGTTTCCATTAAGCTTCTTAAAAATCCCACCTTTAGATAAGACTCAAACACATTCACAATTCAATAGGCAGGCATTCGTTAGCCACGCCTCCTCCGAGGACGGGGGTGGGCCTAAATAACCTCCAGAGGTTCCTTCCGACCCTAACTATTTTATAAGCCCACAACGTTAATTAGAAGGATAAGGACAAAACCCCAGAATAACGTTATTTAAAAAGAACAACTGGTAGGTTTCCGAGGTGCTCCCAGGCCTCCTCAGGCAGTCTGTCACTGGCAGGGGACAGCAGCCGGCCGGGCCGCCCGGCGCACCAGAGGCACCGCTAGGCCTCCACCGGAGATCAAAGCCCTCAGCGCTGCCTGCGGAGGCCCCCGGGCCGCCCGTCCCCCGCGGTACTCACCCCACGGTGACGGGAGGCGGCAGGCTCTTCAGCGCGGCCGGGGCTGAAGGAAGAAAAGGGGCAGGAGCGCGTCAGGACGGAGCTCGGCCAAGACAC
>NW_010514141.1:0-9824 GCF_000687285.1 Phaethon lepturus
AAACTCTTCTCAGTGGTGCCCAGTGAAAGGATGAGAGACAATGCCCACAAGCTAAAATACAAGAACTTCCATTTAAACATAAGAAATCTCTTTTTTTGCTATGTGAGAGCAAAGTTGATAAGACACTTTGTTTTAGTTCATGGCCAGCCATGGTATGCGGGTTTCCATAGTGATCTAGGCCTCTAGCAGTCTTGAGATAGCCAGGTGTTAAAGCTGGGAGGAACAGAGGCCGAGTCAGCTGACCCAGGTTGGCCAACAAAAGTATGCCATATCATAAATGTCATGTTTAGCCAGGAGGAACGGAGGCCAAGACAGCTGACCCAGGCTGGCCAACAGAAGTATTCCATACCACAAATGTCACGCTCACTATAAATTGGGGAGTCTGCTGGGAACGGCTCACTCGCTCTCAATGGCTGCCATCCCTGGAGGGTCTCGCCCGTCGCTCTGCTCCTGAGGCCTGCTCTTCCTTCGCTGGAGCTGTGCTGCTCGCAGTGCTCGCTGACCAGTGTTCGCTGCTGGGAGCGCGCAGCTCGCGACCACTATCTGGGCTGAGTATAACTGTGTGTACTCTATATTGCTTTAGTATTAATATTAGTTTTATTGTTTTATTAATTATTAAAACCATTACCCCTTGTCCTATCACTACAGGCCCTGCTAAAATTCTGTCCCCTTCTTTCTTATAAGCCCCCTTTAAGTACTGGAAGACTGCAAAAAGGTCTCCCCAGAGCCTTCTCTTCTCTAGGCTGAACAACCCCAACTCTCTCAGCCTTTCCTCATAGGAGAGGTGTTCCATCCCTCTGATCATTTTTGTGTATAATAATCCCTAATGATAATACAAGCCAGTTAACTCAGAATAGCAGCCAGAGTGGAGCAGGTAAAAATGAAGCCTGGTATGTAGGCTATATTAGTGAGCATAAAGGACTTCTCACCAGTATCATGACTAGACTTAATTGGACCACCAACTTCACAAGTATTTATAAATGTACCCAAAACGATCTAAGATTAGGATTTAAATATGAGACCCTATCTAATGGAGGAAACACAAACCGACATTTGTGAATTAACCTCAGTATTACCTTGTCAAAAAACATGGTGAACCCCTGTCCTGGTTTCAGCTGGGATAGAGTTAATTTTCTTCATAGAAGCTGGTATAGTGCTGTGTTTTGGATTTGGGATGAAAATAATGTTGATAACATACTGATGGTTTTAGTTGTTGCTAAAACCCCACAATTTGTAACACCACCCTCCAATATGTTTACCATAGGCAAGTGGCAAACTTTACTTGGAGCAATCCAATAAGAGAAAGAGTACCACATCAAGTGGGACTAGAATGTAAGTTGACACAACACCACCTGTGTGCCTTTTATTATAAGGATTCAACATGCCATGTTCCCTGAACAAGGCATCCACAGAAGAACTAAGAGAGACATATAAGGAATGCTAGCACTTGGAGGAGTTGCCCTGAACACCATGGATATCCAAGCCCTCCAAGCCCAGCTGCAACTGGTTGGACAACTAACCTCTCAGCACCTTGAGGGAGTAGCTAAAGCTGCTCTCTGATTAGAAATGGCTCACCTCCAATTGCACTGAATAGAAAGACAGACCTGGAAAGTCATGAAAAACGTATCTAAGACTATTTCTACTGGTGTTCAGAATGACTCTTTGGACACTACCTGCCAAAGTATGCAACTGGCCACTTTACTAATAATGAACAAGTATGGTTAATCTGTGAAGGAAAACATTGGGATAGCGGAGCCCGTATGTTACATCTTCCTAATACCTCAATAGGAGAAGTACTTAGCCGTGAGCTGCACGCCTAAGATGCGAGGGCACTTCTAAGAATTCGGTGGAAAAACCAACCTGTGTGGCCTACATATGTCCAAGGAGTGGAATTACCAAGCATAATGGCTGGTCAGTTATGGACGCATAGCTTGACATCTCCATGGCTATGAATAGACAGTGAACAAAAAAAAAAAAAAAATTGTCCTTGTAGACGTTTGAGATAGGGTTCTATGCATTAATAATCACTCTTTCACAGAGGCAATAAATTGCCAAACTCCTTCACGTGGATACAATTATTGCATAGTAACTAATGTGTGCATTTAGTCTGTCCTGACCTAAACCATGACACTGCCTCTCTCTCTCAGCCTCTCTTTCTCTGTCCCTCCTTTTGCCCTCTCTCTATCTTCCCCCTCTCTCTCCCCCTCTCTCTGCCTTCCCTCTCTCTCTCTCTGTCCTTCATGTTAGGGTTTCTGAATCTGACAGCCTGAGAGAAGTGAGGCTGCCACAGCTCCGTGTCCCCAGGTCCAACCGGTAGTGAGGCTAAGCATGTATTCCCAGTAGGCATGCAAACAAACAGAGGTATACAATACAAATGAACATACACGCTGTGGTGGGTTGACCTTGGCTGGCTGCCAGACCCCCACCCAGCCACTCTCTCACTCCCTCTCCTCAGCAGGACAAGGGGAGAAAATAAGATGGAAAAGCTCATGGGTCGAGATAAGGACAGGGAGATCACTCACCAATTACCGTGACAGGCAAAACAGACTCGACTTGGGGAAAAAATAATTTAATTTGTTGCCAATTAAAAATAGAGTAGGATGATGAGAAACAAAGACAAAACTAAAAACACCTTCCCCCCACCCCACCCCTTCTTCCCAGACTCAACTTTGCTCCTTTGTTCCCGACTCTTCTACCTTCTGCCTTCACAAGCGGTGCAGGGGGGGTGGGGAATGGGGGGTTGCGGTCAGTTCGTAACAGTTTGTCTCTACCACTCCTCCCTCACACTTTTCCCTTGCTCCAGAGTGGATCCTTTCCACGGGGTACAGTCCTTCAGGAACAGACTGCTCCATCATGGGTTCCACACGGGCCGGTCACCCTGCTCTGGCATTGTTTTCTCAGCATTTACCGGGTCGAGATAAGGACAGGGAGATCACTCACCAATTACCGTGACAGGCAAAACAGACTCGACTTGGGGAAAAAATAATTTAATTTGTTGCCAATTAAAAATAGAGTAGGATGATGAGAAACAAAGACAAAACTAAAAACACCTTCCCCCCACCCCACCCCTTCTTCCCAGACTCAACTTTGCTCCTTTGTTCCCGACTCTTCTACCTTCTGCCTTCACAAGCGGTGCAGGGGGGGTGGGGAATGGGGGGTTGCGGTCAGTTCGTAACAGTTTGTCTCTACCACTCCTCCCTCACACTTTTCCCTTGCTCCAGAGTGGATCCTTTCCACGGGGTACAGTCCTTCAGGAACAGACTGCTCCATCATGGGTTCCACACGGGCCGGTCACCCTGCTCTGGCATTGTTTTCTCAGCATTTACCACCCTTAAATATGTTTTTGCAGAGGTGCTGTAAAGTCATCTGAGTGGTTCAGTATTGGTGCGCAGTCAGTCCATTTTGTCTGTTGCTGAGATGGCTGGAACTGGCTATTGGCAAGCACAGGGCAGTCCATGACCTCCTCCTACACAGGTCATCCCTGCAGCCTGTCCCTGCTACCAAAACCTTGCCAATTATGCCCAATACAGCTCTCCAGCCCTTCCCCTATGTGCTAACCCCTCCAGTCCCAACCCTCATCCCAACCCCAAATCCTCCAAGCCCACCCTTACCCTTACCACCAACCCATCCAAGGCCAAAACTTCCACTAATAGCCAACCCCAACTCTTCCCCTACCCACCAACCTCTTCCAAGCCCTGACACATCCCCTAACTGCCCACCCCTCTGGCTCCAACCCTCCCCCTACCCATGAAGGACTTCAAAGCCCAACCCATCCAAGCTCATCAACCCCTCCAAGCCCAACCCTTACTCTGCCTCCCAACCCCTCCAAACCCAAACCCTCAAAGCCCAGCCTTTACCCTGTCTACCCATCCCTCCAATCCCAACCCCTACCCTATCCACCAAGCCCTCCAAGCTCAACCCATATGCAGACAGTTAAGCCCTCAAAGACCTACCCTTAAACCTAGCTGCTCACCCCTCTAAGCCCAACCCCTCCAGGCCCATCCCTTAACCCTAAGTATCAAGCATTCTACGCCCAAACCTTACCCTATCCACCAACCCCCTCTCAGCCCAACCTCTAGCCTAAACCCCAACTCCTCTAACTGAGTATAACTCTGTGTACTTTATATTGCTTTAGTATTAATATTAGTTTTATTGTTTTATTAAATCTGTTTCTATTTCAACCCATTTGAACCCACGAGTCTCCTTTTTTTCCCCCAATTTCCCTTTCTTGGCTGAGAGGGGGTTTTCGGGGGATAGAGCAATTGCTAGCGTTTAGCCCAGAGGTGTGCTAAACCTAGACACCCTCCAAGCCCAAACCCAAATAGCCCAACCCTTACCCTAACCCCAAATACCCCAAGCCCAACCCTTACCCTACCTGACAACCACTCCAAGACCAACCCTTACCCTGCACACCAACTCCTCCAAGCCAAAACCCTACCCTACCAGACCACCCCTCTCATGCTGTATTGGGTCTGGCTGAGACGGAGTTAATTTTCCCCACAGCAGCCCTCATAGTGCTGTGCTTTGTATTGGTAGCTAGAAAGGTGTTGATAACACACCAGTGTTTTGGCTACTGCTGAGCAATGCTCACGCAGCATCAAGGCTGTCTCTCCAACATTCCCCCCTCACCAGTAGGCTGGGGGTGGGCAAGATCTTGGGAGGGGACAGAGCCAGGACAGCTGTCCCAAACTGGCCAAAGGGATATTCTATACCATATGACATCAGCTCAGCAATAAAAGCTAAGAGAAAGAAGGAGGAGGGAGGGGCATTCGTTTTTTCGACATTTGTCTTCCGGAGCAATCGCTACGCGTACTGAAGCCCTGCTTCCCAGGAAGTGGCTGGACATCGTCTGCTGATGGGAGGTAGAGAATAAATCCTTTGTTTTCCTTTGCTTCCGCTCGCGGCCTTTGCTTTTGCTTCATTAAACTGCCTTTATCGTGACCCACGTGGGGTTTTTTTCCATCTTAATTTCTCCCCCCCTGTCCTGCTGAGGAGGGGAGCGATAGAGCGGCTTGGTGGCACCTGGCGTCCAGCCAAGGTCAACCCACCACACATGCCCAACCCTTATCCTCCCTGCCAGCCCTTGCCCACTCCAACACAATCTTGCAGTCAAATTCCCTTGAGCGCCTACAATGCCTTTTGCAGTAAATTCTTCTCACGCTCCGACCCAAGCTCTGGGCTTCCCCACACACACCAGCCAAAACTCACTTCTACTGCTAAGCTCTCGTCTGAACTATGCACTTCTTAAGGGCACACAGCCATTGCCCACACCAACATAAGTCCTCAGAGCCAACTTCTCTTTCCTGCATATGCCTTGCCTTCCACAGAGCATTCTGTTGCACTCGAGCATACTGCAGTCGAGCACCTTGCTTCCCCTTGCTTGACAGCTGAAACTCATGTCTACCACTAAGCACTCATCTCAACTGCTCACTTAAAAAGGACACATGGCCACTGCCCACACCAACACAAGTGCTCACAGCCATTTTCTCTTTCCTGCCTACAACTGCCTTCTGCAGCTAATTCTTGTTGCACTCTGACTGAAGCTCTGGGCTCACCTCGCTCACCAGCCAAAAACCGTCTTTACCAACAACCTGTTCTCTTGACTGTGCAAGGACCTGCAGACACTGTCCATGCCAACACAATATTCACAGCCAAATTCTCCTACCGGCCTACACTTCCCTTCTGCAGCCCATTATTGTCACAGTTCAAAACTCTTGTCTTGTAGCCAGAACTCTTGTCTTGTAACACAAGGATGTGCTGCAAACAGCAAGTGTAGTTGACAAGAGAACTTGGCTGTGAGCACTTGTGCTGGCGTGGGCAGTTAGCTGCATGTCTTTGTAAGGGTATGTGGAAGGAGAGTGTCTGCTCCTTTAAGGGTATCTGGTCAAAGGAGACATAAAGAAGAACATACAGAGACAAACCTGACTGACACACGTACTACAGGTACGTTGGACAGAAAAGGAAGATTAAAGAAAATGTACCCCTTTGTACATCTTTGTCCACTACATATACTTGTAGCCTTGTTAGCACCAAAAGCATCAAAACTAGTTCTAGCTCATACCACTGACATGGGGATGGATGCAATTAGTCCAGTTTTATATGAATAAGGTCATGCTCAGACTTTAAAAAAAAAACAACCTTAATTAATTTTAAAGAAGTTATGGGAGAAGTTTTCAAACACCTTTCTCATCTGAGCAGAGCTGCACGTGCCTGACAGAGAAAATCATCTTGGGCCTGGAAGCCATTTTGAGGCCAAAGAACCAGAAAGCTCGAGTGTTTAAAAAGTTCAAGAACGAGATCTCTCTTTCAGAGTGTCATCTGAGAGGTTTTTGTCCCTTTGGGAAGTTAGAAAAAACCCAACACACCCACACAATCTTTTGGCTCCTCAGTGACCCGGGTTGGAGGCTGGATTTTTAATAAGGTACTATTTAAACTCTGTGTTTTAAAAAAGAGAAGTAATTCTCATAAGGACATACAAATGCTGCATCTTTCTTTATCTTTCTGATATTCAGTATGCTAATGATTCATGGCATAGCACACTAAGGCCACGGTTATACCTTCCTACTGTCCTGGTTTCAGCCAGGATAGAGCTGGTTTTCTTCACAGAAGCTAGTGTGAGACCGTGTTTTGGATTTGGGATGAGAAACTGTTGATAATGTGCTGATGTTTTGGGTTGTTGCTGAGCAGTCAAGGACAGTCCAGCTTCTTGTGCTGGCCTGCCAGCGAGCAGGCTGGGGGTGCACGGGGAGCTGGGAGGGGACACAGCCGGGACAGCTGACCCAGACTGGCCAAAGAGATATTCCCTACCATACGACGTCATGCCCAGTACATAAACTGGAGTTGGCCGGGGGGCGGAAATCGCTGCTCGGGGACGGGCTGTCGATCACGGGGTGGTGAGCAATTGCTGTATTGGGCATCACTTGTTCTTGTACATTCCTTTGTTGGTATTATCATTGTTGTTCCCTTCTTTCTTTCTGTCCTATTAAACCGTGTTTATCTCAACCCACGAGTTTTGTTCCCAATTCTCTTCCCCGTCCCACTGTGGGAGGGGGAGTGAGCGAGCGGCTGCGTGGTGCTTAGTTGCCGGCTGGGGCTAAACCACGACACCTACTCATTTCTGCTGCCAGCACTAACGCAAGAAAGTTGAATCAGGAAATGGCTTCAACTTAAAATTAGACTTTACCCCACTTCATTCTAGATCATCTCCGTGATCTGGCTTCCTGTGTGGCTACATGAGCATTAATGCTTGCACAAGAAGTGCAAGCAGCTGGGACCACTGCTATCAGAAGGAAGACCAGATTTATGCCAGGTCGATATGACTACATAGGCATAGCCTCATGAAAAGGGACAGTATTTCAGGTGTTTGATTCAGTATTATGAACACGTTCCAGAAATGTTGGGGGGGTGTCAAAAGAGATTATTTTGTTAGTGGTTTAACAACAATTTATTCCTTAACATTTCTTATTTACACTAAACCAGGAAAAGTTGGGAGCTCCCTACTTTGCATCAAGTTCAAACACAGAATTGTGAGCGGCAAAATGGCCTCTGGGAAAACAGAAGTTGCTACAACCCTTTCAAATTGGGGGTGGTGCGCACAGGGGAAGGTAAAAGCACTATAAACTGACACAATCTATTATTAAAGACATCGGACTATCCCATAAGAAAACACCTTCCAATCCAGATTCTAACAAGTTAAATATATTGTTACCTTTCTCTTCCTTCCTCTTCTAACAACTTTAGGAATACATATATCATTTGTTTTCATCACATCCTATGAAGATAAGAAAAAATAAAGTGTCTTAGCAAACTTAAGATATAGTTTAAATGATCAAGAATTTCTCAACAAAATCGCATAACTGAAGCTTCTGATATGCGACTTAGGCAAAAAAATTTCATCACATCAAGATGCTTTCTGCTAGTAAATATCATTACATTAAAGTTTGCTCTCTGATGATATCCCTAATTCCCATTAACTTCAATGAGTGGTATAAATATATCTGAATACATATGAAATTTTACATTTTCAACCACTCCCGAGACAGTCACAGTGCTAGCAAGTGTAGCTTCTAAGTATTTGAAGATACAGTTGCAAGTCAAAGTACACAGTATTAAAGTTAACTTCTTTAGGTTAAAAAGAGTGACATTCCACGTGCCTTGCTACTGAGTTTTCCGAACAGGACATCATCTTCTTTGACAGTATCCATCTCTCTGTCTTCTGTCGGTAAATTATTATCCTGTTTACTTGATGACTGAAAAGGGAAAAATTAACATGGAGTTACTTCATTTATAGAAAAACAGAAGTGAAAAAGAGGAACACAGCTATCAGACTGCTTTGCGCTTTCGGTTTAAATAGTTTGTGGCTATATATGCACATTGCTGCTTTAGATAGACATCAATACCCCCAAATCAAACATGTTCTTTTTCATATGTGTACCTCTTGCTCTCTACATTTTTTTCATATTTACAGACAGTTGTCAGAACAGGTCAAAAATATTGCAATATACCATGACAGAACTTTGAAAAAAAATTACACCAGCACTTATTTTATTCCATTTTATGTTTGTGGTAACATCATTACATTTCTCCATATCAGTACTTCTAAATGTTCATACCAATACTAAAAAATTAATCTGGACAACTGCTTATCTATGTATATGGATAAGAGTCATGGGTCAGAATGAGCAAACAATATGAATGTAAAGGTGTACAAACAAAATGCAATAGACTACAAACAAGGCATTTAATGGTTTATGACCTAAAATTCAGTAACACTGATCATCAGTAACTGGATTTTGACAATGCTATGCTTTAAAAACAACAAAACAAAAAACCTAAAGGTTTTTGGAAGAGCTGTTTTTGAGAGATATATATTTAGATCTATTTTAGAGATATATCTAAGTTTGACGATCAGGAGTTTGCAATACTTGGAAATAACCACCTTAGCCCTGCGAGAAAAAGAAAAGACAGTGAAAGAGGGTGAGCGCAATAGTAAGAGAAAAAGAGATTGTCCTGGTTTCGGCTGGGATGGAGTTGTTTTTTCTTCCCGATAGCTGGCACAATGCTGTGCTTTGGAGTTGGTATGAGAATGATGTTGATAACACACTGAAGTTTTAGTTGTGCCTAAGTAGTTGTAGTGCTTACACTAAGTCAAGGAATTTTCAGTTTCCCATGCTCTGCCAGTGAGGAGGTGCACAAGAAGCTGGGAGGGGGCATGGCCGGGACAGCTGACCCAGACTGGCCAAAGAGATATTCCCTACCACGTACATAAACTGGAGTTGGCCGGGGGGCGGAAATCACTGCTCGGGGACAGGCTATCGATCGCCGGGTGGTGAGCAATTGCTGTATTGGGCATCACTTGTTCTTGTACATTCCTTTGTCGGTATTATTATTGTTGTTATCATTGTTGTTTCCTTCTCTCTTGCTGTCCTATTAAACTGTTTTTATCTCAGCCCACGAGGTTTTCCTGATTCTCTCCCCCGCCCCACTGGGGGGGGAGTGAGCGAGCGGCTGCGTGGTGCTTAGTTGCCGGCTGGGGCTAAACCACAACAGAGATAAAAAGGTAGGGAGAAAGAGGATGTGAAAGATAGCAAGAGAAAGAGATAAAATAGTCAGAGGGAGCGGGGGAGCTGCCCGTGGAGGTAGGTAAGGAAGACATGAGAGGGAAAGGTAGAGAGGGGGAGAGACGGAGAGCGGGAGAAAGAGAGGGAAAAGATAGAAGTGGGAGAAGATATAAGTAAAGCTGGGGGGAAGGGGGAGAGGGAGAGAGGAATAGAGGGAGACAGGGGGAGGGAGATTTGGAGGGCAAGGGGGATACAGGAGATGGG
>NW_010514142.1:0-3778 GCF_000687285.1 Phaethon lepturus
AAAGAAAAGAAAAGGAAAAGAAAAGAAAAAAAAGAAAAGAGAAAGAAAAGAACAGAAAAGAAAAGAGAAAAGAAAGAAAAAAGAGAAAAGAAAAGAGAAAATAAAAGAAAAAAGAGAAGAAAAGAGAAGAAAAGAGAAAAAAGAGAAGAAGAAAAAAAGAGAAGAAAAGAAAAAAAGAAAAGGAGAAAAGAAAAGGAAGAGAAAAGAAATCTCTAGGGCTCTGTGACCCTAGCTTGCTTTCTAACAGGGGTAGGAGTATACGTACAGTGTGAATGTTATTCCCACTTGTTAAACAGGTTTGATTTGCAAGTAGGCTGATTCTCCACACCCCCCCCCCTATTATTTTTGTACCACCTTCCTCCTCTTTAAAAGGCAAAGTTTGCTAACTGAGCCAGTTGCTGTAACTCTGATAGCAAGGAACGTGCTGGCTGTGCAGATAGCAGTGCTGGAAGCGCCCTGTTGCTCCTTGGCCCAGGGTGTTGCTGCATACACCTGTCATGGCACTGAAAAACCTTTTAGGCATGAAACTTGGCATATGAACAGCTCCGTCCATGGAGCTGCAGCTGATGCATGTCAGGGGGGTTGAGAGACTGAGGCCAGCCACTCTGTTCCGGTGCCAGGTCCTTTATAGCAACTAGAATCACAAAAGTGGTGTGGTGAGCTTGGAAAAACAAAATATTGTTACAGCAACCCATGTGTTCTCTGTTAAATAATTTCATCAATACTTGAAAAGCTAAGAGTTATTGTTCAGAGAACTTTGCAAGGGTTTAGTACAGTCAAGCAAAAATGCCACAGGCATATGTGATAATCTTATAGGTGCATTGATTTTAGGCCAGGACCCTTATTGCATCAATGTAATCAGACCATCTGGAAATCCTTTGCTTGAGACATACTCAAAGACATTTATGTCTGTTATATTTGCTAGGCCTGTTTAGTTCTGATGACAAAAAAACCTATCAACATAGCAAGGACCATGCTGAAGTTCTTCCTTTGTGAGCTGTGAATATGTTGTTAAGTAGAAGTTTAAGTTTGTGTTACTGATGCTGCAATATTGAACTATAAAAGGAGGGTTCTTTGTTATACAAGAAGCACTGTATAAAAAGGTTATGATTCAACTGTATTCAAACTTCCTTTTTGAAGAGACTTTTTAAAAACAATATCTGAAAGAGTAATTTTTTTTAAGATTCATGTTATCTGAATTATTAAGCTTTTTAAAATGAAAATGTCTGAAGAAAGAATCCAAAGTTTCATGTTAGTTTTAAAAAAAAGTGTTCCTATTGATAAAGTTCCCTGAACCCTACTATAAATAATCTGAAAATAATCAAAATAAACTCTTTCTGTTCTTCCAGATGAGCAACATTCAGAAAGTAAACTATATAATGTACCCTATGCATTCATGAATTTCTGCTTTACGATCTGATGGCCTGATTCTCACCTCTCACAAGCCTTGTATCAGTATAACAGCATGCAAGTCAATGGGTTTACTCTGTAATTACAAAGACAAAAATATATGCCTGTGTTAAAGCCATCTTGTTAAATCTTCAGGGTTACCAGATTTGGTAGACTAATTTGCATTTCAGGGAAATAGGTTTCTTTTTAAGTAAACAAAAACATCTCCATCAAACAGTATATAAATTGTGGTTTTGTCCTGTGGGACAGATCCTCTATCTTCATTTTAGAATCTCCTGGTTTCAGCCAGGATAGAGTTAATTTTCTTCATAGAAGCTGGTGTAAGGCTGTGGTTTGGCTTTGGGATGAGAAAATGTCGATAGTGTGCTGATGTTTTGAGTTGTTGCTAAGTAGTCAAGCACAGTCCAGCTTCTCACGTTGGCCTGCTAACAAGAAGGCTGGGCGTGCACAGGAAGTTGGGAGGGGGCACAGCCAGGACAGCTGACCCAGCCTGGCTGAAGAGATATTCCATACCATATGACATCATGCTCAGTATATAAAGCTGGGATGAAGAAGAAGGAAGGGATGGAGGGATGTTCGGATTGATGGTGTCTGTCTTCCCAAGAAACCATTAAGCATGATGGAGCCCTGCTTCCCTGGAGGTGGCTGAACACCTGCCTGCCCATGGGGAGTGGTGAATGGATTCCCTGTTTTGCTCTGCTTGTGTGCGTGGCTTTTGTTTTACTTATTGAACTGTCTTTATCTCAACCCATGAGTTTGTCAACCCACGAGTTTTCTGACTTTTACCATTCCGATTCTCTCCTCCATCCCACTGTGGGGGAGTCAGTAAGTGGCTGCATGCCGCTTAGTTGCTGGCTGGGTTTAAACCAAGACATAGAATCATATAATACCTCAAGCAGGAAGGGACCTATAAGGATCACTGAGTGCAGCTCCCTGCTCCTCACAGGACTACATAAAACTAAACCATATGACTAAGAGCATCGTCCAGACACTCTTTGAACTCTGACAGGCTT
This sequence comes from Phaethon lepturus, assembly GCF_000687285.1. Taxonomy (NCBI): domain Eukaryota; kingdom Metazoa; phylum Chordata; class Aves; order Phaethontiformes; family Phaethontidae; genus Phaethon; species Phaethon lepturus. Next base: position 2,424 of record NW_010514142.1, read on the forward strand.
GGTGCCATGTCCACTTCCCTGGGGAGCCTGTTCCAGTGACCACCTACCCTATCAGTGAAGAATGTTTTCCTAATGTCTAGTCTGAACTTCCCCTGATATAGCTTCATTCCATTTTCTTGTGTCCTGTCACTGGTCACCAGAGAGATGAGATCAACACCTCCCCCTCCACTGGCCACAGTGAGGAAACTGTAGACTGTGATGAGGGCACTCCTCAGCCTTCTCTGGTCCAAGCTGAACAGCCAAGTGACATCAGCTGCTCCTTGTATGTCTTGCCCTTGAGGCCTTTCACCATCTTGGTCACCCTCCTCTGGACACACTCTAATAGTTTGATGTCTTTCTTAGATTGAGGCACCCAAAACTGCACATAGTACTTGAGCTGGGGCCACACCAGTGCGGTGTAGAGTGGAACAATCACTTTCCTCAACTGGCTAGTGATGCTGTGCTTGATGCACCCCAGGACATGGTTGACTCTTTTAGCTGCCAGGGCATGCTGTTGACTCATATTTGACTTGCTGTCAACCCAAACCCCCCGATCTCTTTCCTCGGCCCTTCTCTCCAGCCTCTTGTTCCCCATTTTGTATGTATAACCATGATTACCCCATCTCAGGTGGAAAATCTGGCACTTGCTCTCATTAAATTTCATATGGTTGGTGATTGCTCAGCTCTCTAGTCTATCCAGATCTCTCTTGTAAGGCCTCTCTACCCTCGAGGGAGGCCACAGCTCCTCCTAGTTTATTATCACTGGCAAACTTAACGTACATTTGATTCCTGCATCCAGATAATTTATAAAAACATTGAAGATCACTGGCCCTAAAATTGAGCCCTGCGGAACCCCTCTTGTGACTGGCCACCAGCCTGATGTAACCCCATTTATTGTAACTCTTTGAGCCCGACCCATCAGCCAATTGTTCACTCAACGTATTATGGACTTGACTAGCTGTGTGCTGGACATTTTTTCCAGAAGGATACTGTGAGTGACAGTATCAAAAGTTTTGCTAAAATAAAAAAACCCTGCATCTGCTGCCTTCCCTTGGTCAACTTGGGTGACCTTGTCATAAAAGGAAATTAAGTTAGTTAAGCAGGACTTTCCCCTCACGAACCTGTGCTGGCTATGACCAATGACTGTGTTGTCTCTTGAATGTTTTTCAATAACTCGCAGAATAACCTTCTCCATAATTTTACCAGGCACTGATGTGAGACTAACAGGCCTGTAATTACCAGGGTCTTCCTTCTTACCCTTCTTGAAAATTGGGACATTTGCCATGCTTTCAATTGACTGGGACTCTCCAGACTCCAAAGACTGTTGAAAGACTCCAAAGACTGTTGCTTCTACAAATACATTAACAACAAAAAGA
>NW_010514143.1:0-12768 GCF_000687285.1 Phaethon lepturus
ATTTCTCATTACCCTACTGTGATTTTATTGGTAATAAATTAATTTCCCCAAGGTGAGTCTGTTTTGCCCATGACAGTAATTGGTGAGTGATCTCTCCCTGTCCTTATCTCGACCCATGAGCCTTTTGTTATGCTTTCTCTCCCCTGCCCAGCTGAGGAGGGCAGCCATAGAGCGGCTTTGGTGGGCACCTGGCACCCACCCAGGGTCAACCCACCACAGCCTTCTGTACGTGCCCAAACACTAACTCTGAAGAAAGTTTTCTTTTTCTGGTTCAAATTACTCTGGGAGGAAGTTATTTGTCTTCTTTTTTTTTTACTTCAGTATGTACTTGAGAAGAAGTGTTGTCAGTCACAGCAGGGGACACAGATGAGGGAAGACATGCTGCCATACATATAGACTAAACATGTGTCCTAGGAGCACATTCTGACACCACTAGTTCTTTTAACTTACCTACAAGATAAAGTAAAAGAATGGAAGAGAATAATCTGACGCCACCACTTTTCAGCAACAGTAAGTGGTTCAGTCTTGAGCACAAATATTGCAGTAAAGCCTCTTGATACCAACAGCGTTTTGTGATAGACAATTCCTTTTATTTCCTTGAATTGGAATGCTAATTAAATCTGTCAGTGGTTCTCCTGCCAAAGATCTGCTGCTGCATCTGTGGGCAAAGCTGTATTTAAATACCCTTCAGAGCCACTAGCATGTCATTGATCAGATTTATGAAGGGAACGTAACCAGGAAAAATATATTGTGTTATCTTCTCACCTAGGAGAACAGTCTGAAAGGCAGATTCTTAAGTGGATACATCTTTTGGTGATGGGTCTTACCTTCTGTATGGCAAATTAAGGTATTATGAATAATATTTTAATCTTTCAGTGTATCTCTTTCCAGTGATGGATTGCATTAAAAATGCACAGCAAAATATTTTCACTTTCTTCCTAAGAGGCATTGTAGCTGTTTTATTTTATGCTTGGTGGAGCCTGCAGAAGCTGTCCTGCTATCCTTCACATGCTGCAATCCTGGCACCCTCATGTACCTTTAAAAGAAAATTGGCCCCGCTCTACTGCATTTCTTATGGAAAGCCCTGGAGAGCGATATTCTCTTTCTTGCTGGAAATGAACACAAACCATCAATCAATATTCCACTGCATTTAGGAAGTGGGTTTCTCTGCAGGAACAGAACTTTTTGGGCTTACTAGCATTTCCCCTTCCTGTACATCTGGCTTGATGCGTGCTCTGTGACAGGTGAATAGTTGGTATTTCTACCTGAATCACGCTGAAATCCTGAACTGCAGCAACGTCTGCGCTCAGGCCTGTGGCTGGCTGAGTACTGCCCAGAGCTGCACCGCCAGCCGCAGAGCAACCCTGCGTGCAGAGCTAATAACAAGGAGATATGTTACTTCAGTGTCAAATAGATCCTTGGCCAAACATGTGGATTTTAGATCACAAAGGCCTCAGTGAAAAATGGCATGATAAATCTTAGTGATGGGGAGGGCTATGTGGTAAGCATCACAGCTGAAAACAAGCATGGCTCTGATTAAACTGATTCAAGTCCATGGAAGTTAACAACGGTCTTTCCGTGGGGTACAGGACTGTGGAGCAGGTCTCATCTTCTCCCTATGGCAACACACTGTGACATGAAGCATCTTGCAGGGTGGCAAGGGACCGGATAACTCCTCCTAACCATGCTGGGTGAGCAAAGTGACACAGGGCACCCGCACAATGGCTCTTGTTCTGTGAACCAAACAGCTGCTGAGGCTTACGGCAAGGCTTTCATGAGTGCAGGTGTTGAACATGCCAGATGGTCTGGCCCCTGTTGGTATTCATAGAATCATAGAATCTTTGGGTTGGAAGGGGCCTTTAAAGGCCATCTAGTCCAACCCCCCTGCAGTGAGCGGGGACATCTGCAACCAGATCAGGTTGCTCGGAGCCCCATCCAACCTGACCTGGAATGTTTCCAGGGATGGGGCATCTACCACCTCTCTGGGCAGCCTCTTCCAGTGTTTCAGGACCCTCACTGTGAAAAATTTCTTCCTTCTATCTAGTCTAAATCTGCCCTCTTTTAGTTTGAAAACATTATGCCTTGTCCTATCGCAACAGGCCCTGCTAGAAAGTCCGTCCCCATCTTTCTTATAAGCCCCCTTGAAGTACTGGAAGGCTGCAAGAAGGTCTCTCTTCTCTTCTCCAGGCTGAGCAACCCCAGATGTCTCAGCCTCATATTGTCAGGACCCCAACATGTTCAAGAAGGTGCTTGCTCTATAGTTGCTGTGCTGGGGCGGCATATATGTGATTGAACTTGCATGTTCTCATGGAGCTATTTCTGTGTGTGTGTTTGTAGACAGGTTGCTGCCATTCTGGGGGCTGGCTAGTGCTGTTACAGGGGCTTTTTGGCTTGCCCATGCACTTTCTGGCTTGCAACTGTGTGAGCAAAATACGTGCAACTGGAGACCAAGGCTGACCAAGGCCCTGTGGTTGGCTCCTGTACTGAGGATCCATAGGAAAATCAATATACCTTGGCAGTCCCCAGCACGGCCCAAGTGCCTGGCACACTCTGGCTGCACCTGCAAGAGGGAAGGGGGGACCCGAGGGCCACCATGGGTCCCCTTGTAGCCTCCAGTGTCTCGGGGGGGCTGTGGGTGGTGTGGGCTGAGCTGGTGCTGTGGGAAGGCACACAAGGAGGAGAAGCAAACCCGGTGATCCTGCCTGGAGTTGTTTAATACTTGGAAGCAGTTATTTGCTCTTATAGCGGGACATGTGTTTGTATGTGAGCCCAGATAAGTAAGTGCTTCCCAGAGCAGCAGTGAGGAGTGAGGCAACAGTGGGAGCTGGCTGGTGCCAGCAGCCTGCCCTGAGAGATGGCTGGTGCAGATGCAAACCCCCCACTGCAACTTAAAAAGCTGTTGATATATCATAGAATCATAGAATAGTTTGGGTTGGAAGGGACCTTTAAAGTTCATCTACTCCAACACCCCTGCCATGAGCAGGGACATTTGCAACTAGATCAGGTTGCTCAGAGCCCTGTCCAACCTGACTTTCAATGTTTCCAGGGACAGGGCATCTACCACCTCTCTGGGAAACCTCTTCCAGTGTTTCACCACCCTCACTGTGAAAAATTTCTTCCTTATACCTAGTCTAAATCTACCCTCTTTTAGTCTAAAACCATGCCCCCTTGTCCTATCGCAACAGGTCCTGCTAAAAAGTCCATCCCCATCTTTCTTAGAAGCCCCCTTTAGGTACTGGAAGGCTGCAAGAAGGTCTCCCTGGAGCCTTCTCTTCTCCAGGCTGAACAACCCCAACTCTCTCAGCCTTTCCTCAACAGGAGAGGTGTTCCATCCCTCTGATCATTTTTGTGACCCTCCTCCGGACCTGCTCCAACAGGTCCACATCTTTCCCGTGCTGAGGGCTCCCGAGCTGGGCGCAGGACTCCAGGTGGGGTCTCACCAGAGCAGAGGGGCAGAATCACCTCCCTCCACCTGCTGGCCACGCTTCTTCTGATGCAGCCCAGGATATGGTCGGCCTTCTGGGCTGCGAGTGCACATTGCTGGCTCACATCCAGCTTTTCACCCACCAGTACCCCCAAGTCTTTCTCAGGGCTGCTCTCAATCCCTTCAGCCCCCAGCCCATACTAATACCAGAGTTGCCCTAAATAAAAAGGTCTTAGCTTTTAGGAGACTGAAAGTGTACTGTCAGGTCAAGCTATTCAGGACTCGCAAGGAGGCAAAGCAGCTCTACAGCAGCTCTAACTGATGCTCAGCTTCCTTGTCACTCTGGCTACCGAAGCATGGGGATGCCTAGCTATATTAGGTAAAATCCTTATGCTGATAACCTATAGCAGGTGCTCTGAGGGCAGCTCTGGGGATTTCACACTGCTCAGAGATCCTGGCATCTTCCAGCATTAAGCCAGAATTATGGCCCCTTAATGACATCTAAAGCAACACAGGGTCCTCAGAGCAAAGGTCTGCCCCGGTGGCTGTTCTTTTCCAAGCATAGCAAGTGTGATTATTGTTCTTCGCTGGCCATCAGCAATGCAGACAATGGATCTGTGCGTCTGTCAAACATCTGTTGTCGCATATGGGATCAATATGTGCCTGCCACGGTTCAGTATTTTAAGAAGGACAAGAGAGAGGCACAGAGGGTTGCACATAACGTCTCCTCTCCCTATACCATTCTTGGTCATAGGTTACTGGGTTATTGTAGCATCTGATGTACCCGGGGTAATCCACTGGAAATCAATCAGATCAGCTGGGAATGGGCATTCAGTGATGACAGATCAAGTTAATGGTCTTTATCGCCGGTTCAGTGACAAGGGTCTAATCCTGGTATTTCTGCACTGACGTGTAGAACAGAGTACACATGGGAAAGCACAGGGACAGGCAAGGTAAGTGCAAACATACTTTTAATGTCTCAGAGACCTGTACATATGAATGGGCTGGTGCTGGAGTAAATAACTTACCCTTTATTTGCACTAGAAGGTCAGGACCAAGCAACTAATGTTTGTATCTTCCCCCACACCTCACTGATAACATTAGTGACTTACAGGTACCTATTTCCTCATCAAGATAAATACATTTTAATTATAGAGATGTTCCACCTTCAGTCTTGCCCCCAAATATATCAAGGTTTTTGATGTTATCACAGATATCTAAATACCAGTAACGCCAGAGCTTGGTGCTGTCCTGCTCTGGTTTTTGTGTTATTTAATGTTAACTGTTAATTTAAATATCATTTAAGATGGATGGAGCTTTGTTTTCTTCTTTTTCAGCACTGTCACCTTTCTGAAGGTGATGTGGTAGAGAACTGTGGTCTGTATTTTCCCTTGTAGACTTCAAGGTCTCTTCCCCAAAGATCAAGAGGTAATTTTCTGAGTCATAATTGGGGATATCTTGAATTTTGACTCTTTAAGGGACGTTAGGAAAAAGCACCCAAACCCAGACATTCAAAGTCTGGTTTCAAAGTCACCAGTCATCTTTTAAAGAATTCATCATTTCCATGCTGCTTTGCCTGTAATTTATCCTCACAGCTATTATCTGTCTAAAAAATGGGCCTTTGCACATGAATATAAGAAATATCAGTGAGACTGCTGATACGGGCAAGGCCAGCAGCATCCGACAATATTTCACATCTAATCCTATGAATATTGTGTTTATTAGGTCACATATGCTCTGCTAATTCCAGCTTTATTTATAATACATGGCTTATTTCTTAGGATTAGGTTTAGAACAGCAATTGGCTGTTCAACAAACAGCGCACTAAAGCAGCCCCGCCTTGCAGCTAGAAGTGACTTCTTCTGCTTGGATTGTGAAAAATATTTATCCAGCTCGATATCTAAGCAATTGAAACTCTCCATGATCAAAGCTGTGCCTCCATACATAATGGGCCTTGTGTATGCACAAAAGCATTTCCCGATCCACTGGAGCTGACCGCGCCGCAGCCGCAGAGGAATCTGGGATGGCGAAGATTGTCCGAAAGCGTTATCCAAACCATCTGCTGCATCAACCAAAATATCTCTGCCTCCGCCTCTGCGGGGCTGTTCGGCTGTGGTTTACTACCCTTTGCAAATCCCTCTCTGCCTTTTGCCGTTGCTCCCGGCCGCAGCCGGGATGAGCCGCAGTGTCACGCCGCGGCGGGGGGGCACCGGTGTTTTGAGTCGGGCGAGCAGGGAAGCGAGCAGATGAGGTCAGGAGTGGTGCCGGAGAGTGGTTTGGGCATGGGGCCCAGCGGCCAGGCTGCTGGGTCGAGGGCACCTGTGCCACCCCTGCAGACCCTGTGCTACCTTCTGCCGGAGGCTGTGGCCACGCCCAAGTTGGCAGTGTCCTTTCTTCAGTGTCCACGGCCGGACCCCTCACTGACCCCTCCAGGCTCCAAATCACATCCTCACCAGACAGCCATCCAGCTCCCAGTTCCTTTTCTGAACCCCTTGTAAAAGCCCATCCTAAAGATAAGTTGCTTGGCTCATGGATGCCATGAGGAAGAGTGAGAACACAGTTATTAAACAAACACGGGCGAGGCATGAGAACGTACAAAGTATTGGTTCATTTACACATCATCTAATTAGTTCATTTTGTCCTCTGCCATTTGCGTCACATGCCCAGGCAGCCGTTTAAATGCTGGAGTTTTTCCTTTGTCTTTGTTTCTTCCACAATAATTTTTCCTTCTCTTGGCTGGTTGGATTCACTGTCTCTCTTCTGAGGTCAGGATGAGCCTGAACCACTCACAGTCCCGTCACCGAGTCTGAACTTCTCGCAGTCCCATGCCCAACTTTCTGCCCTGCCTGGGAGGTGATGTGGCCAGCTCAGAGGGCTGCAGTCTGCACATCACCCAGGCCTCAGACATGTCTTTGCCTAAAACAGCCATCACCCTAATAAACAAGGATGCAGAAAATGCTAGAACCAAAATTAAGTCAGCCATGAAGCCACTGTTTCAAATAAACCCAAATAAAATCAGTTAATTGGGATGGAAAGCAATGTCAATTTGCTAGTCTAAAAATTAATAAGAAATTAATTGAGCTGATCAGAAGATTTCTTGTTCTGTGTGCTTTGGGAATTCACAACACCCTGCTGCTTTAGCACAGAAATCAACATGAAAGGGTTCCCAGTCCAGCAGTTCCCTCCCTGTATATGCTTCTTCCTTCCCTCCCCTTCCCTAGCTTCTGAGATTCCTTCTTTTTCCCTACTGTCTCCTTTTTCATTCTTTCTCTCTCCAGAAATCATTTTCTCTTCCAAAGCAGCTGTGTGCTTTAATCTCAAGTCTCATGTCCCGGAGACTAGGGATCATACCACGAACACCAGTAGTTACAATAATAACAATAACCATAATAGTAATAACAATAATTCTCATCTGCAGTGGAGGATATTGAGGGCAAATGCTCAGGACAGTTGGTCAGCAAGGACCTTCAATATGTGAAGGAAGACCCATCAGTGTCGCGGCTGGTGAGCAGCCTGGCCCTGAGCCATGCTCTGGGCACGGCCGGGCTCTATGCACATTTCCAGGGATGCGACAACAGAAGCATAGGAGGCAAATTGCTGTTTATTATGTCTCCCGCTGATCGGCTTCAGCCGACATGACTTTCTGGCAGCAAAGCTGTAAAGTCATAGAGGCCAATAAGGTGAGAAAGATCTTCTCAGTCGCTCAGTCCCTGTCCCAGCCTGAATACCAGGTTGCTTCGTAAGCCCATGGGTGAAGCTCCCGTGAGTGGCCGCATATGGTGCTCATGGAGCAATGCTGCCTGCACGGCTGCTGCCCGCCTCGGCACACCGGTGCCCAGCGCCAGCTCCAGCCATGCGGTGAAGCAGCTGCAGGGTTGAAGCGCAGCTGCCAAGCAGGACTTTCTAGTGGATGGCTTATTGCATTTCACAGAGTGCTGAGCCTTGGGGATTTCCTAAGGCAGCCGTGCTCAACGTGTGGGACCGGGGAGCCAAGCACCCTCTGCTACTTAGTAAGGGGGTTCAAATCTCTAACTCAGCTGTGGAGACCCAAAGACTCCCAAACGAGTCACTCTCTCCTGCCCTCAAAAAGCTTCATCCATTGCTTGGCACTTTTCTTAATGTCCCAGCTGCAGAACAGTGAGTTAGGGCAGAATCACAGCTGAAACTGGGTAAGTCAAGTCAGTCACTGGCTTTCATGTACTTCAACAAAAATCTCCCAGATCACCCAAGGCAAGGGAAAAAAGTAGAAAGATGTGCTGCTTTTAAATTCTTGTGGTTTTTAAGCAAGGCTCGTGATTGTTTTTCAGGGGGAATATTGCATGCGTCTCAGTATGCTGAAGTAGACCTAGCCTTATAATCATAGAATCATAGAATCTTTGGGTTGGAAGGGACCTTTAAAGGCCATCTAGTCCAACCCCCCGGCAATGAGCAGGGACATCTTCAACTAGATCAGGTTGCACCAACCTGACCTGGAATGTTTCCAGGGATGGGGCATCTACCACCTCTCTGGGCAACCTGTGACAGTGTTTCACCACCCTCAGTGTGAAAAATTTCTTCCTTCTATCTAGCCTACATCTGCCCTCTTTTAGTTTAAAACCATTACCCCTTGTCCTATCGCAACAGGTCCTGCTAAAATAATATTCCCTTTAACATGATGCTAAGACTCTTTTTAAAGTTGTGCATACCCACACACACAAAGTTAAGTTTGACAGAATAACAGGAATGATAAATGAGGTGAATTTTCAAGTTTTTCTCCTTAATTCCCATTCCATTATCACCACTTTACCCCTGTGCAGAGCTGCCTGCTTGGACTCTCACCTTAATTTGCAAGTGCAGTTTGAAAGACACCTGATTTCTGCATAAAATCTATGAGGAGCCTGTTCTGGCCTTGTTAAAGGGAACCACTTGATATGGGGGGTGTATATTCAAGTTTGACTTATTTATGGACCTCAAGGATTTAAGAAAAATGATTAAAGTGTTCTGATATCTTCTTGTTCAGCTGGTGACAAGGGACTTTGGAAAAGATTAAAATTGCAGTAAGGGGTTTTATTATTTTATGCAAAGGACAGGCAAATTAAATTAAATCACAAAGTGTTGGTAGTTTAAAAAAAAAAAAAAACAGAAATCAGCCTAATCTTAAAATCTTATAAATTATACATGTAATATGGTAATAGGGCCTAGTGAATATGTTAACTTTTCATCCTCGTTCAGCTAAAATGTTGATGCACAAACGCTGCACAGAAAGCCACATATTTGCAGTGGGGTGTAACTGCGGTCTAATTTAGCAGCATTTCTTTTCAATTATCTCTTCGCTTCCCTCCCTGTGGGCCGCGACGAACCTTTGCCCTTACCCGTGGCTCTCCAAGGCGCGCGTGAGATGCAGCTCGGAGAGGCATTTAGAGGCACCCAGGGCACTGGCTGGTAACTGTGAGGGACGACAGCCTCGCTGCCCACTCCCATCTACCTTCTCCCGCCTCAGCTGGGGGGTTCCATAGCTTTTTGGCATGGCTGCCAGGCCTCCACTGGACTGCAGGGCTCCTGCCCTCCTGGGCTTCCCTCAGAGTTGCAACATCCAGAGCTTTGGCTCCTCTGGCTTCTCAAGTTGAGGAATGGTTGGAAAATTCAGCCCTGAATGTGTTTGTGTATGTGTATATGGAAACATGGGGGCTAAGGAACAGGTGCCAGAAAGACAGAAATAGCAACCAGTTGTAATCTGGGACGGGTGGCATCTCCCTCCGCTGCCGGGAAGCACTGAAAGGGGCTGAAAAGCGAGGATGACGGGTACTCAGCTTGCCTCCCTAACATTCTCCACAGCTTTTAAAAGGCTGTTTCTTGTCACTTTCCTTGCTGCCATCCCCTCTGGACAGTTGGTGACATTGCTGGAAGCGTGATCCCGTGAGGGGTGAGGGCCGCAGGGACACCATTTCCTGGGGGCTGGCAGCTCGGGGCTGTGCTCCGGGTGGCCATGCGGTGCCGCAGCCCGTGCCATGGCTTCGCTCATGCTCGGGCTATAAAAAACAGTGTCTCTCCTAGGCCCCCAGCCGTTCTAAAACTCAGACAAAGCTACACCTCTGAGAGCTCTGCCCACCTTCAAATTCAATTTAAACCGGTGAGAAGGTTAAAAAACTACTGCAGGGTGGGACTGAAGCAGGCGGGTGAAAGCCCACACAGCCAGTGTCCTCACAGGAGCCTGATGCCTTTAGGGAACCAGGCTAAAATCACAATTAACCAGGCAATGCTGCCAGGAGAGGCAGTGCCTGTGCGGCCTGGCCGGCCTGGATGCTGGCTGGAAGCCCTGAGGCTTCGTTATCAGTGAGCCAACCCCCCCGACACACACACACACACACACCCCCCCCAGTACACACACACGTGTGTGTGTGTGTGTGCACACAGCACAGGGCCTGGCGTGGGGCGAGAGCTGCACCGGCCGCCGCGGCATGGCTGTCACGGGGCTGTCAGGGTGCAGGGGCAGAGCCGGAGGCTCACCCCCACCGGCTCAGGACTGGAGATGTCGCAGAGCTTCACGAACAGCAGCTTTTTGGTGCACAGAAGAAAAAAGAAGAAAAAAAGCAATTATATTTTCATCTCAAGTTGAGCAAAAAAGAAAAAAATGTGTTATGGCTTTCTTTGGGATTGTTCTTGTGGTGGAACAAACGCATTTCACTTACCCAAAATGCAGTGGTTCATTGGTTGAGGTACGTGGAAGGCAAAAAACTTAAGGGTGTAAAATGGATTCAGCCCCTCCCGCCCAGTCACAGAGTCACAGAATCATTAAGGTTGGAAAAGACCTCTAAGATCATCAAGTCCAGCCATCAACCTAACACCAGCATGCCCACTAAACCATGTCCTGAAGCCAGAAGACTCCAGGCATCTTCTTACCTCTTTGAAAAAGAAGCTGTCCCACTGAAAGAGCAACTGTTTCCCTGGGCGCAGAAAACCCTCAGGACACAGGTGACTATGAGACCTGCATATCTGCCATGTGGCCATTTTGCCCCTGCCCCGAGGCTGCGGGCAGCAGCGTGGGGCTGCAGGCTGTGTTGGACTCAGCAGCGCTGCTCGGGATGGGGCTCCCACCCAGGTGAGACACCCACGGTGCTCCAGTCCAGAGAAAGTGTGGGTTCATCTGCTGCCCGCACCAGCCTGGTAAAACCCATAGATAACGTCCCCGGGTTGTTGCTGTGTTTTGTGTGACTTTGCTTTGCTTGTACCACACGAATGGGTGCCGCACTGTGAAAGCACAAGCTGTTCCTCTCTTCTTCCCTCTCTCTTTTTTCCTTGATTTAAAGCAGTTTGCTTTTTGGAGCAGCCGTGCCTTTGGGGAAACACTCCTGTCTCTCGTCGCTGGCACATGGCTTCTCCCTGGTGAAAAAGAGATGCAGGTATAAATGGCACCAGCCTCCGTCAGCTGCCACCCTGGGGCCCACCCCAAGGCTAATCCACTTCAAGGCTGTGAAAATCCAACCTGCTGACCGATGGTCCTTCTCTGCAGACCTTTTTATTATAATTTTCACAGCTTTCTGCCTCTGCTCCCACACTCCAAGCCTTGCTGTGTACCCGAGGGTGCCTCGGAAGGGACTGGGCAGTGTTGGCTGTGGGAGCAAGGAGCCATGAGCAAGCTGCTTCTCCAGCACCCAACCCAAAAAGACATTTTCAGTCTTAGCTGACCGAGATGGGACTGAACTGATGATTACTGTGCTTGTTGAAGGGCAGATGAGCAGAGCAGACCGCAGGCAGGCAGCCTGAATATTTATGTTCCATGACCCCATTGCATATGAGCATGACTAGCCCCTTTGGGCTGATGGGCTAGATCTCTTCGTATTAAGCATTGATGAAAATATGTTGCATTACTATTGGAAAAGAAGTGTTATGGACTTGCTGGGGTATAATATCAGAAGGCTAAGTTTTAACTGTGTTTTGCTTCCTTGACTAGTATTTTGTGCAGGAAAGCAAGCTGTAACCTTGATATACAACGTTGCTGCTCCCTGAGAATCACAAAATCCCAAGGACAGTCACAGTGCAGGCATAAATATGTATATTGCATCAGCAGCAAGTGCAGATATTTTGATAAGACCTACAGGCTAAGGACTTCAATGTGGATTCCTCTGACCAAAATTTATACATGGCAGTGTCTAAGCCAGTAGGTCCAGGCCCCCTTCAAAATCAATGGAGACAAGTGGGCACTTCTAATGCACAATTCATCTGACCTGTATTAGATCTGCTTTAGGATAACATGAGCCCCACAGGTATCTATGTGTCTGCTCTGACCTAGAGGCACTCTGGGTACTTAGCCCAGGTACAGAGCCCACCATAAATGTCTGACTTTGATTAAGTGAATCCCATGCCAGGCAAAAAAATAATTCGAGTCCTTATAGCACAAAACCAGGAGAGGAATGGAAGGTAGGAAGTGCGGTGAGATTTGTTAACACTCCTTCAAGCTCTCTTGCTATTGCTTGTCCTGCCTAGCTTGGGTCAAGCACAAAAGACCTGCAGTGCCCTAGAAAGGAGATGTTGTCTGACAGGAGGGAGAAAGAATGCGATGTGCCATGAAGTCTCTGCCCTGTTTTTTGTCAACCCGAAATCCACCCAGGTAGTTCTTCTAAGATTTTAAGTGCAGGCGGGAAAGTTGGGTCATGAACTTGGGGGGATGTTTGCAGAAAAACTCATGCCTTGCTTCAGCAGCTGCTGTTCAAGGTCTTCCCACAGCTGGCTGGAGCACAACCGGTGTCCTTGGCTTTCTACGGCTCAGGCATGTCTCAAGCAATGCCTATTCTCCCCCTTAAATCCAGAAGCCTTTTTCTTAAAATAGATTTTTAAAAATAAATCCTTCTCTTGGCGTAACTGCTCCAGCCCAGCAGCTGTGGGCAGGTCTCGACCCCTTATCTCATTTTCTGAGGACAGATTCCCCCCTGCAGAATACCTGTAATTCAAGCGTTTGATTTTTCCCAGCAGGGCATCATTTCTGTAAATGAAGCCTATTTGTGTAATGAAACATCAAGTAGTTCACACAGGGATGCAGAGCAGTCATATAGGGAAAAAAAAAAAGCTCTCAAATGAAATGCTGTGCCAAGAAAGATTTAATTGTAGTTACTGTACAATACAAAAAAACCCAAACAAACAAAAAAACCCAACCAAACCTGTAGGAACAGGCTGTTTTCATTTCCCAGCATTTGCACAACAGCAAGCTTACCTCAGCGCTCAATAAGCTCCTGTTGGCACTAATTGGCACCCTCGCCGGCGGGTCTGTGTGGAGGAGATGAGGTCTGGATGGCTTGCAGGGGCAGACCTGCTCCCACAGCTCCGCGCGGGCGCCGATGGCACGGGCAGGGGAGAACCAGGCAGGCGCC
>NW_010514143.1:12799-46428 GCF_000687285.1 Phaethon lepturus
AACGGGCAGCAGCCCCAGCCCCTGGCACCTTTCAGGACTTCAGCAAAAGAATTTCCTCAGATATGAAGAAAGCAAGCGTGTGCACAGCCATGCTGATATCAGATGGGGGACTCGCGCCAGGAATTTGACTGTAGTTAGGAACTTTGTAGTGTGCAGGGACACCTACCCCTTAGATATAGTGAGCATGTAGATACCTGTATAGCTCGGAGCATATGCTTCAGTGCTTTCTTCCAAGGAGCCTGTGAGTTCCTCCCTATCTTATTTACTAATAGCATCCAAGGTGATCACAGACTTTTCCCATCCTAACCTTTGCGCTGGTATCTTCCACATTTCTTACTTCCTAGGAACCTCCCCTTCTCTCTTGCTGTTTGCCACTGCATTCTCTTCTCTTACCCCTGATGGAGCCTAGAGTTTTTCATGTGGAAGTAAAGTTTATTACTGACTTTCAAGTGAATCTTCAACTAGGGTCACTCAGGTTTTTCACTCGGTCAGAGACCAAACCAGCCCCTTCCCTCTGCTGTTTCTGTACCAAATGGCAGCTTGTCCCAGGGTGATGCCTAACATGGGCACTTAATGAAGCAGCCAGGGAATTTTAGGAAAAAAGAATAAACTTATGAGATTTCCTATTTTATTTATTCTTCTTGTTTTTCAAACAGCAGCTGAGCTGAAGGGGCTAATACAGCTTCTACAGGGTTCTTCTATTAATTGCATTACACAGAAGTTTGGGTTTCAGCCAGATGGCTCTCTGGCTGCAAGACTATGAGTTGAGTTTGTACCTCAGACATTTAGATGGTCCAAATTCCCTTCCATGGCAAGTGTTTATTTTTTCTTGGGTAATTTGTCTATCCAAGGTATTTTCAGGGTGTTTTAAGATACTTCCAGGTGTCTGGATAGATACTGAAAGTAGACTAGGTGTGTTTTCACTTGGTTTAGCAGTACTAGCTGCAAGCACTGCACCAACATGTAGCCCTCCAAACCCAAATCCTAAAGGAGGGCTATCCGGAACTCACCAAGAGTTAAGACATTTTTTCTCTCGACTTCTGCAGGTTTTAGAGTATGCTCAGTTATATGATTAACCAAACAGACTCAACAGGATTTCAGCCTCACCATTAGCAGTGCAGCAGAAGGGAGGGAGACAGGCAACGGCAAGGCTGCGCACTCTTCCCGCTTCAACTTTTTCTCCAGTTTTGCAGAGATTCAATCACCCTTTGGACGATATCTCCCCTTTCTGACAAGGTTTTTAAATCTGGGGAATAAGTCTGTGAGTGTCAAGGAAGGTAGCAAGGTAGGGCATGTGTAAAGGAGTCGTTGCTAAAGCTGGCTGCAAACTTTCAGTCCAGGTTTTCTTCCAACAGCAACCTGGGCTTTTGGAAGAAACAGTATTATGCACACAGAAGCACTCTATCAAAAATGTTGAGCTGTTACCAAATATTCTCCAGCCAATCTAGGTTTAGTTTTGGACAAGAAAAAAGAAATGTTCCCATGGCTAAAAATTATCTCTGCAGTAGCTCTGTGTAATTGCTGGAAATGTAGACTCGTATATGAAGGGTATCTTGCTACAATACTGTAAGGAACTTTGTGAACATGTCAGCAATAAAAATGCCTGAATTGCAACACAAAATTCTTGCAGCAAGGCAGAGAGCAAAGAGCAAAATCTGATTGCCCATCAGTAAGAAAAGATTTTATTTTTGTATGGAAATAAGCATTTCCATTCCTAATGACTATGTAAGCAGAAATGCTGATGACAGCTAGCTTATTTCTACACTAAGAGGCTTCTTGGGACTGGACAGTTAGTAGAATAGGGAAATCACTTTTCAATAATTAATATTTGTCTGCATGCCTAATATTTTAGGTGGTCAGAAGGGAAGAGTCCTTAGAAAGATGGCCTTGGTATCATAGCAGTGAAAGCCTGTTTAAGAGGAGGTCAATGGGATCTGATTTATTCTCTCTACAGCTTAGTGTTAGCAACTCGTAACTAGTCTCAGCTCTGCCAGGGAGTTGGTGCATAGGCCTGGCGAGCTACTTACTTAGCTCCCAGGACTGGTGGAGGGCAGCTTCCATAGAACCACAGAATCATTAAGGTTGGAAAAGACCTCCCGCTCAGCCACTCTTTTGCAGGAGCTGGAGCATTCCAGATGTTTTCAGTGGCCACAGAGAAAAGAAAGGAATGGACAGGGCCAGACCTCGGCTCTCCCATTCCCGGAGGAGGCTTGGGTCACCAGTGGTGGTGATGGTGATGGCATCTCAAGGGATGCCTCTCTTCCCTCTTCCCTCCCTCTGTGCTTTCTCTTGGCAAGGTCTGTGCTTGCTCCCAGCAGAGGATGGGATGGAGCAGGGCTGGGTGTCCCTGCCTGAGCCCAGTTGGCATGGTCCAACACGGGGGCTTGCTCTTGGGTCTCTCCCCAGCTCTGCTGCCCCATTCAGCTCCTCTACTCCTGGCCCTGCTCTGCAGTGGGAAGATCTCTGCCGTGTCCCCTCCTGAGCCTCAGAAACTGCTGGCAGTCCTCCAGCAGGTATCCCTGCACCCACATCAGACACCGACTCCCAAGGAGATGGAGCCTCAGTAACGTTGTGGCCAAGGCCAGATATTAAGATACCCATGCTTTAGTTCAGGCGTGGTGTGTGGGAAAGACACTAAATAAGCAATAATTGCTTTATATGTTTAATAACCATGCTGGAAAATCATATTTTTACTTTAAAATTGATAATAAACAGATGCAATAAATAAAGGTAATCATGCATTACATGTCCATGGCAGTGGTAATACCAAAGCTATTAAAACAGTATCAATCACGCACTGAAAATGGTTTATATTTAGCACATCTCATTTTAGATTAAACAGACTCTGCTCTCAATTATCCGGTAATTACCTAGAGGCATGAAGGCATGTACACAAAGCTACAGCGAAGTGACTGTGTGAGCACGGGCTTACTTTGCTGTTGGTAAACTTCATTTTGTCATGATTAATTGGCGAGAAAGATGGTGATGAACACATGACAAGCGCAACACTCAATAATGCTTTAATAAAGTGAGGGAAGCAAATGTTTTCCATCAAACCTCTTCAGCACAGGAAATGTGATTAATTAAGAACATTCATCTAATTACTATATGAATTCTCAGGAGGTAAACGTATACGCTGATGCAGATACACTGGATCTGATACCAGAGGCCAGATTCAATTTATTTTTATGTGGGGTTTTTATGTAAACATTAAATACGTTCCTTTTTAAGGAGAGATCTTAACTGTGATTGGTTTCCAGCACGGGATCAAAGCCGGTCCTAATCACCAGTATTCATCAGAGCTAACGATAGCTCTTCCTTAGAATAACTCTCTGGCTTTTCTATTATCTCCAGTGAGACCGAGCATTAGGAAAAATGCAGCCACCAAAATGTTCGTTGGATGTTGGCTGTGTCTTACAAGCCTTCAGCTTTCCTTTGCATTAATAGCATCCGGGTGTGCAGGGCTGGAGTTGCTTTTCTAATTAGCATCAGCAAACAGAGGATGCGAGGCTCCAAATTGTGCCTGTAAGAAATTCCAGACTCAGTACCGCCTGGGGACAAACCCTTTCAAGAATGGGAGCCATAATATTGCTTTTCTTAATCCAGGCATAGGCACCTACATCAGCAGCTGTAGGAGATGCTGGGCAGCCGGGCGAGGGAAGCCCATGGGAAAAGCAGCAGTGGGGGCCGGCAGCATCACCCCCCGGCCACCCCCGCCAGCCTGGCTCTGCCCCGGGGCTGCCTTCCGGGGCTGCCTTCCCAACGCTCCTGGCCAGCACTCAGCAAAATTTGCTTCCACAACGGAAATCCTCATTTCGCCTGGGAGAAGAGAAGCATCAACTGCAGGAACAGTTCGGCCAAGCGACCTGAGGGGCAGTAACCCCTGCTGAGTGCTCCCCTTGTCCCAGCACCGCCGAGGGCGTGTGCCCAGGGCCGAATTCCCTCCCTAGCCACAGTGTGCTCCCACCCGTGAGGAGGAAGGCTGAAGGGGCTGAGATGCATGGCACAAGCAGATGGGCAATCACAGCGGTGCCTTGCTGTGGCTTTGTGCAGGAACACCAAATATTTGGGAGAGTGAAGCTGGGGAGAGGGAGACCAAAGCTAGCAGCGAGGGGAAAATCTTCCTCAAAGCTCCACCACCACTATCAGCACTGCTTCCGCTCCATCCCCCTCTCCCTTCCCCATGGGAAAACCCACGTCTGGTGCCTGTAGCCTTAAAAAGATCATTGCCAGGCTATAAATATCCAGCCATCAATTAACTGCATAAATACCCACAGTCCAGAGAGCTCTCCTTCTGCGCCACTAAGGTAACTAACATCAGCGTTGCTCACCGTCACAGGTCCTGCCGTATTTGTCTCATTAAACCCAACAGCGCCTTGGTCTTTAGTGATGTATTCTTTCTAGGGGGTTACAGCAGCCTAGTCCGTAGTGCATTTAAAGTCAACAGAGAGATTCTGCCTGCCTTCTGTGGGCTTGGATCCCTTCCAAGTGAAATATTTTCCTACTTAAGTAACTCTGAAACAAGGCAATCACACCAACAAAAAAAAAAACACCACCAACAAAAAAACCCAACACCAACTGGAATGTTTCTTTTAAAAATATGTTGTTGAAAACAGAGAGCAAAGAACTCCTAGCACTGGGGATATATTTTTAATGTTGCTTCAATCCAATGCTTCAGAATAATGGAATACTTACAAAATAAACTTGTTTGCCTTCATGGCCTTCTCAGCTATGGCTGGATGGCTGGGCGGATAGGGCGGGAACCACTGAGAAATTCTGGTCCAAAGGAAACAACTAAGGAAAGCAAGAGCTTTCTCAGGCAGCCTGGCAGCTTGCTAGCTCCCCAGAGAGGGGCAAGGAGAGCGGAGGGTGGGGGAAGCCCCATGGTGTGAGGCAGCCAGTACTTCTCCTTACAGTTCCCTGTTGCTGTATGAAGCACCTGCCCCTTTGATGCGACCTAACTCACTGCAATACCATCAAAGAGCTGGAGACCTTCCACAGCATTTCAGTGAGGACACTGTACTCAGATGAATACAGCCAAGGAGACATCCCCACGGGAGTAGGCAGGGCCCTGCTTGGCCTTTGCTTGCTGACAGCAGCCCTGGGAGGCTCCCACGCACCCTAAATAGCTCATCACAGCATTGCTAATGACGTGCTGCGGGTATATACAGCAGCAGCAGGTGAATATACCTGTGGGTAGGTGGATATCTGAGAAGACTACTGTAATCATCCCTGCAATGTAATCAGTGCTCTGCCCTCTACTTAGTGCGCAACACCTCCTTGCGTAATGCCAGCAGGATAATTGGTGCCACTTCAGCAGGGTGAGCCCAGACACACATTGTTGGAGCAGCCAGATGACTCCCCTGGGATGTCTGCTGGCTTCGGCCGGTGGTAACCGGCCAGTGTGGTGGAGGAAGCCCTTGCGGTGCTCACCGAGAGGGCAGGGTTAGCCTCTGCCAAAGCACTCAGGGATGGACCAAGCTTGAAGCAACATCAGTGAAACCCAAGACTACATAAGTATCATAAGATGTTTAACTACTAGGATTATTGTTTGGGAAGACTCCATGAGAGGTGCCACGTGGGCACTGGAGAGCCTGCAATCATCTCTTGATTCTCAGGAAAAGGAGAAGTCTAGCATAAGCTTGCCCACCCTATTTCATAAATCAAACCTGTACGTAGGTACCTCTCCAGCATGGTTGACCTGGCACCTTCCATTGTAGTGTGTGTGTGTTTGTTTCGGCTGTGACTTAGGGCACCAGATTTCTGTGTGTCCTGCTGGGATATGCAAACCCTCTGACATCTTTGCTCTAAAAACAATCCAGAATCGCTGCTTTCCTCAGTGTGCTATTTGCTGATTTTGATTTCTACTCCCTGTCCAGAGGAGGTGGCATGTCATGCATGGCCAGGGCCAGTAAAGCACGCTGGGTGGACCTGTGCAATGTGATGACTCAGATGCAGGTCTGAGTTAATTGTATGGGCTGCCCGGTAGACAACTGCGAGGGAGGCAGCAGTCAAACTCCCTCCAAAGTGTAGCAGAGGGACAAGTGAAACTGTAGGACATGGGCTTCAGAGTCACATTTTTTTTGCCTTGCATTTGGAAGGGCAATCCCAGAGTTCACCTTACTGACGTATGCTAATACACAAAGGGCTCATCTCTCTCAGTGTGCATTTAAGATGTGGATATCAAGGTAACAGACCTGCTATTTTGAAAGACAGCATAGGAAATAGTAATTTGTGATAGATCTTAGGCAGGCACTGTCTGCCTAGGACACGTCCCACATTCTTCCCCTCCTTTGCAACGCCTCTGTGGTCCCCAGGTGAGGACCTTGCTTACAAGAGTTGCCATTCAGTTGGGTCCTTGTCATGGAAACCAAAGGAAAGACAGCATCACAGTCCAAGAAACTGGGTGTGTTGCCTGTTGAACACATAGTAGTATGGGGGGAAAAATAATAGAACAAGTGCTGGAGAACTTGAAAACAGCAGAAATAGAGGTTGCCCTTCCCATGCCTGCCAGTCTTTCCACAGGGACATGAAGGAACTGCCTGAGGAGGTGCAGCCTTGCGTGCAGCCCCGGTAATGTTTCTAAGGCAGGGGGTGACCTGCAAACTTGGCCAAGAGAGACCAATAGGTCTCCTGCAGCTGAGACCCATAAAAAAAAGTCTTTGGGGACAAAAGGAAAAGCCATCAGTGAAGAACGTGAGGATCTGTATGAAAAGTCAAAATACAATAGAAGATACCCACCCAGGTCCTGTGCCGCCCGCCTTGCTCCTCCCCCATCTGCACGGCTGAAAAGCAATGTGGTGCTGGGAAGGGTGCGGGGCTGGGGCTGGCAGGACGTGGGCCAGACATGACAGCAGGAGCCTCCTGCCACGGACTCCAGCTGAGCTCAAGTATCGGCAGGAAAAGGTCTGGAGAGGAGACACTTGACATTCAAAACCCATATTCACATTTCTCCGGTGTGCCTCAGCTTCAAAGTCATCCCACAACCGATGGGACAGGTCAGCCCTTTACATGGGAGAAAACTCCCCACGTGCCCTTGTGAAAGCATTCTCTCTCGTTTGTCTGTATCCAGCTGTCACAGTTTCTGAAATACACACCGGCATACGGGCAAAATGCCATTTTGATGAAAGAGAATAATACATGGGAGAGCTGTGGACTGAAACCGAGTGTGGGATTTTGGAATAACTGGAATATCTGGACAAGGAAGGATTAGCAGACGCTGCTCATGCCATTTCTAAGGTGACTAAAGCAGCAAGTTATTTCCACTGCATTGCTAAGACATTACTTATCAAATATGTCCTATAATTTATATACAGTGAGAAATGGCTAGAAATCTGCATGTTTTCAGAGTGCTGGTCTGAAAGAAAAAGAAACAGTTTTCTATTATAAACAAGTCAGAGGTGTCTCACAATGTCTGGAGTCAGATTTATCCTAGAATTAACTGTGGGTGATCTGGGGCAGTTGCCTACTTTTTGTTCCCCTTTTACATGGCACTGGGCACAACAGAGCCCAGCACTTTGACAGAAGATACTGCAGGAGTATAAGGACCATATGGACCATAATTTGACTAGGATTTTGAAAAAGACACCAGGAAACCAGTGCCCAAATCCAATGGCACTTTTGAGATCACTAGTCCATAACATCAGTTCTTAAAGATTGAAAGTTACAGGAAGGTGTTTGTGTCTACTGTAGTGCAATGTCCACATTGCTCAAGGAGTCCTTTCCCAGTACAAAAAAGGAATAATCATGTACTTCTCCTTTAGAGTCAGACTGTGCTTTTGTCGTTCAGGGGATCACAGATTTCATCTCTAAATGCTGAACACTGCAGTCCCCAGGCTTTTGTCTGGGACACCACACACTACAAAACCCCTTCTTGTACCCATAATACCAACACAGAAGAGTGATTCAGGATGCCAGGATCTGTGCAGCATCCCATTCAGGAACAATAAAAAATGTAGGCTGAATTACAGAAGCTCAAAGTGGAGCAAGCATTTCACGAACATTTGGTAAATATTGAGCTCAGGGTAAGAGGATAAGATATACATAGGGTGAACTACTTTACAATCCTGGGGATACTTCTGATCAAAAAAGAGACACTGACTTGTCAGGCTTCCTATACCCATGAATTCAGAAGTGCAGTGATTCATTTCCAGTCCAGCAGTTCAAAGCCGAAGGTGTGCTAAGCTGGCTTCTTGACATTTGAGAACAGAAGCTGTCTTCGACCCAGCACAAAAAACAAGATTAGCCTTCCCAGATTAGAAGGAAAGCATTAGTGAAGCACCAGAGGGTTCAGTGTGGGGTCTTTTTAATAGCGGCAGACTTGGATGATGCTGTTGAAAGCACAAGCTGCCGAGTCTAGAAGGCAGGATGGATGAAGTATTAATTTACTTATTGCTTAAGTGCCTCAGCTGATGGGGAAATACTATTCAGGATAGACTGCTATAAAACAAGGATTCTTGGAGCAAGGTCATAATACACAGCAAAAGTATCTAAAAGAATAAAAGAAGGATTTCAAATTACCATATGAAGATTTCCAAAGCCTTCAGCTATGTACATCTGCAAGAATAGGAAAGATGAAACTGGGGGACATGGCCCAAAGGAAAAAAGGGGACCCTAGTACCTCACCAGGGATATAATACATAAGCAAAGAGTCTGTTACCATTTGCAGACCTGCTAGTAATCAGAAGACAGATTTTCCTCACAGTCTGGGCATTTTCTACTGATTCAATATTTTTCTTTTTACCTACTGCCAAATCTTAGACTAAGTAAGGGTAGATATTCTATGAGACCAGAGAATTATGTGTCTGTATTAGTCACTATCTCTGGAATTGCATTGATCTCTTCCTTTATTTTTTTCCTTGAGTTATTTCATAAACAAAAGCTCCCAGCAGCAGATAGCTAAGATAACCTCCACGGTGTAATTTTAGGATACGTGCATTGCCCAAGAACGGTGACTCTATACTTTTCATCTAGTAATTTTAATTAGGTTGTTCAGCAGAGGGTATCAGAAACTGTATGGCAGAGATTTAATCCAGCAAATGCTAATCCATCAGATCAGGGCCAGGCGCTCTGGACCACTTTGGCCTCAGCCCTACAGAGAGCTCAGTTTGAAAATCTGGGTTCCCAGCACCACACACTGCCTGGGGGTGTTACCATCCCCACTCCATGGTGTGGGCCTCCCCATGGTGAACCAGATCTTTGTGACGTGCAGATCAGCTGTGCTCCCTTCATCACTTTAACATGAAATAACAACGTAGACTTGTACACGTCAATGCCAGCTGTTCAAGTTGAATTAGTAAACAAGAAAAAAAAAACCTAAATATTTTTCATTTATTTGACTGTGGAGATGAATGTCAATGCACAAACTTCCTGCGAAGTCAGCTGTCCTCCTCCTAGAAGATGAACCACATTGACATAATGCTGTGCACTTGTGGTGTCTTTTCTTCTTTGCTCAACAAAAATCATATGCAAGAAGCACTGCTGAATTTGAAATAAAACTAAGTTCAAATGCTAACTAATCACACACTGCCTTGGTACACCTATCCACAAGCATTGATTAGTTTCTGACACATCAGAAGCCACAGACGATGCTGCATACCTTTGGTAGGCTCACAGGCTGCTGAAGGGGATGCTAAGCCCCGTCCGTGCTCTGTGTGCCGTGTGCGGTCACTTGTTAGAGTGGGCATGGGGCTATTTGACATGTATTCACGAAAAGCAAAATAAGAGCAAAAAAACCTCCTCTGAGTGTTGCAATGAGAAACTGCTGCCCATCAGAAATTAAAATAATTCGTAGTGTGCGGGTACGTGCTGCACGCCTGAGCCCACGCGAGCTGCTGTCAATGAGCGTCTGCACAGAGCGTGGCAGGGTCAGCTAGAGCTGGCACGACCATTTCTCTAAAAAACAAGCTCTCTTTCTACAACTGCCTCATGCTGGGTTCTCCTGCTTTGAAATCCAGCCTGCAAGAGGCAGACAGCATTTCTCGCCTGGCTGGGGCGTGCAGACCCCGTGAGCTCGGGGACGGAGGCCATCAGCACCGAGCCGTTGGCTCAGCACCACGCTTGCCCAGCCCCAGGGCGGACAAGGGGACGCATCCTACATCCTCCTGTGTGCAGGGGAGTGAGCGCAGGTCCAAGGACATGTAGCTTTTCCTTTTTCTCCAACTAGCAGAGCACTGGCAGTTCACACCGTTGCAGCCTCTCTGGTTTTGTCCCGGGTACATGGGAGCAGCCCCAGTTCCCATCAGCTCTGGGAGAGTGGGCTTCATCACGTCTGTAATTCCGATAAAACATAGATCTGGTTTTGGTGAAATGATTCCAATTTCAAGGCAGCTTTTGCAGTCTGAGGCTCCTTTCTCAGAACGCTTCCCAGTAATCAGTTTACAACAGCATCATTTATTGTCATCGCTTAACGATCTATTAGCCCTACTTCTGCGCTGGCAGTCGGGCTGTCCCCACCAGCCCGCTCCTCCAGGACACCATGCTGGCTGGGCAGCTCCCCAGTTTCACTCCACTTGCTGCTGAGAGCTGCTTCAGGTACTCAAGCTAAGCTTCACCTGCTGTGCTCACTTCTTAGGCTTTATACTTTCTGTGCTAGAGTGACCAACCACTAAAATAAACCTGACAGGGTTTGGTTTGGGTTTTTTTTTCTTTTTTTTTCTTTCCTGGGAAGTGATCTCAGCAGAATTTCACCTATTGCCTCACACAGTTATTTAACACAGCTTGGAACCTTAATCCATCTGTTTCCTTTTATGGCCAATATAGACAGTAAAAAAAACAAACCTACAACCTCTTTTTTTTTTAAATTTTTTACTTAGGTATCAAGTTCAATTCCGCTTTTTTTATTTTAAAAGTAAATTTACCTCCAAAATCCAAATAACCAAGTTACCTCCTGTTATGGCAATAGGTGAGCTGTGCTGAATTTCTCTCTTCTCCCCAAACCTATCTTTTTCCTTACCGGAGAATTAGCCCAGGTGTCTCCTGGTCCCTGATAAGAAAGCAAGCTCTAAATCAACACGGGACAGTTAAGATAAGTGTCTCGCTGATACTGTGACTTTCATGTTGTTTTTAATGACACTGACAGCCTTGACTTTCTGTGCTCTCCTCACCAGGCCATAAACCAGCTGGGAGCCTGGAAAGCCACAAGCGATAAAGGCCAGGACAAACACAGCACCTTGCCTGAAAGTTTGGACAGTGTCGGCTCTTGCAGTCATAGCTGTATTGCTCAAAGAAGCAGGAAAAAAACTGGAGAAAAACTTTCTGACAATGTTTTCATGTCTGGAAATATCCCTTGGTCATAACCACAATGCCTGAAAATGGCAATTCTGAATAAGTTTCTTCTGAAAAGCAAATGAAAATAAAGCATCGAGTTAAGATGATTGTAGAAGCATAGGCTGGAACATTTCAATCTGACATTTTCAAATACTTTGAAATTATGAATGCAACATAGGGAAACCAAAGCTATAGTTAAGAAAGCTGCATTTCATATGATTTTGTCCAATCCAGAACAACAAATACTCCCAAATTTAATGTTACCAGAAACTCCAAAATTACTTTTTTCATTATGATTTTGAATTTTCTTAAATTTGAAAATCTTTGGGAACAGCTCTAAAGCTGGTAGCCAGTAACCACTTCGAAAAAAAAAAAGGAATACATTTCTTATATTTCTCTTTTATTGCTTTTGATTAGTCTGCTTTTCCCTTGCATGCAGAGGGTTCTTATTTTCCATGCTTGAAGAGCACATTTAAATTGTAGGTTTTTACAAGAAAACTTGAAGGTAATTTTAGATGGAGATACAATGTAAGAACAGGGTTTTTTTCTCATTTTGCTTACTTAGATTACTCAGCCAGTAAAAAAAGGACACCCAAGGTAAGGGTACAGCATGACAACGCATTTGAAGTACAGCAGTTTCAAATCGTCTCTAAATTACCTCCTCCTCATGGAATTTGCCTTTGTTTTCCAGTGCTTGGTGAAAAAATGAAATTCAATAGCATGAATAAGTGGTAAAACACAATAAAATGAACTCTGAAAAGATGAACTACTATAACATAATTTGTATGTTAATAAATTTATGGCCTGTCAGACCAAGAGCTTCATAGCAAAGCACCCTCCGCATAAACTACCTTAGCTGGGGAGGGCCACGTCTGCCCTTACCCCCGGATGTCAGCGCAGGCGCCTGCGTCGACCCCAGCTGCAGCGATACGGCTGGGGAATAAAATCGGTAGGCAGAAATAAAACTGGCACGTAATCGTGGAATGAGTGCTGAAATTTGATGAGTGCTGCTGCATGTGACCAGGTCACCGACGGGATGCTGTTGCGCAGGAAGGGAACCTGCAAGTCCTGGTATGGAAGAGAATTAAAAAAATTGCGGCCTTTCTATGTCATTTTTCATGCCGCCTTCACCCCACCGCTCCCCTGAGTTGCCACTCGGGTGAGTTGCCGCTCGGTAAGGAAGAGAGGCAAGACGAAATGCTGCACCTCCGGACGCACAGACGGTCTGGCTGGCTGGGGAGCCCAGGGATGCCCCAGCCTGCCTTTTTCACCTTTTCTATGGTCTTAACACAGCATAAATGGGGAAAACAATCCCCCTCTGGTTCTTGCACGCTGGCAGCTCTTCCCTCCAAGACCCTCGTTTGGTGCTTTTCACTGCTGGGAAGCAGGCAAGGCGGGAACCCAGCCTCTGGGCAGAGCGATGGAAAACCCCAAATTACTGACAACGTGCCGGGCCCTGTCATGCTGGTACATCTCCCTTAGAAATGGTCGGATTTTAAGCCTCCAGCTTACCCTTTCCAGTGCCGCACTGCCGTTTCCCTTGCGCCGTGGTGGTGACGGCTGCCGCCCACCCCGGCTTTGCCGCTGCGCGCAGGCAGGCAAAGCGCACCGGGCAATCGTTCCGCAAGGCAGCGAGTCGGGGTTTATCTTTTGATGCCTTACAAAATGTGCCATCTCCCTAGCATATCCCTCCTCGTCCTCTCAGGTCACGACTATTTGAATTATAACCTCTACGTTGCCTCTGAATTCACATCAGCGGGGACGGGGAACGGTTCCTGCCAACAGCAGTTTGGTGGGTTACGAGAAACCCCAACAGCCCCGCAGCCCAAGTGACCTCCGAGGGCTGCTGCTTCTGGCATCTCTAATGCTTATGGCAGCTCAGTCCCTGGGCATTTCACTGCCAAGTTAAAAAGTTCATTCATCACTTGACACTAAAATGGTACCTTTACAAATATTCAAAATATTTCTGTGTAGGAACCCACCTCCGTAACTAAAACCTCATTGAAGAGATTTTATTCAAGATTTAAAGGGAATTAAAGTGCTTACTTTTAGGCACAAAACAAGCCTGGGAAAATTCAGGTGGCAGACAAAAAAAACCATGCAAACTTAAGGTGACAAAATACAGGCTCTCTAGTTTATCAGCCTGTATTCAAGTGGCTGCAGACAGCAAAAAATTAGCTGCTTGTGGATGTTTCAGCAAGTAGGTAAGTGCCCAGATCAAGTTTTTACCGTGAAACGATCATTTGAGAATCCTGCTGTCATATCTATTTCTAGTTCATACGCGGTAAAAAAGTGTTAGAAAAAGAAGAAAAACTGTGATGGTATTTCAACTTGCCTCCATACAGTTAGAAGGACAATTACCAAATAAAAGAGGGATTTATCAAAGTCGCACCGTTGGCACAATCCCTCTGCCTGTGCTACACATTCACCGTGACATTTTGGTCCACAGTGGATTGGTTTTGCCTTATTGCTTACACACAGTTTTCTTGTCGCGCGCTAACCTGTTATTTTCTCAGTGATTCCCTCCGTGTGGCTCAGCCACGCTGAACCAAGCCAAAAGCAGCCATTCCCTGCTGCCACGGAGCACTTCTATGGCCACGCAGAGGTCTCAGCAAGGTGGCTGCTTAAGCGTGAGACCTGAATAAGCATTTCTAGGGACAAAGTCTTGCACAAAATCCTGCTGTGGTCCTCTTGATGTTTTACCTCACTACGCTGCGATTGCCCACGCTAACTCTTCACAGGGGCTGCTGTGGGGCTGCTTTCTCTCCGCTCCCCATAACACCTGCATGCGTGATCCAGACCTGCTGGTCTGGGCATCTGGGCTTCAGCTTTGGGGTGAACTATGTTGACAGGCATCAGACAAAGCAATGGCAAAGCCAAGAGGTGGCCCTCACTGTCCATCCATTGAACTAAAACCTTTCTTCTTCTTTTGCACAAGTGCCCGTCACCACAACCCCTACAGCTGCTTCCTCTGCTCTTGGCAAATGTGATCATTGTATTGATCTATTTGCTAGTTTTGCTAGCAAAGCTCTCCTTCTTGCATCCCTCCAGAGGCCTCACGTTTCCTTCTCGATGAACCATTAGCAACAGATTTTAACCCTCAAAGCCCTGTTATCCAAGCTTCTGTGCAGGTTTTATAAATACCTATAGGCTATGACTACCGCTGAAGTGAAGACACATCCTGACATTCATTTCAGATGGTTCCTAAGCAAAGGCTTCAAAGGCGGCTATCACAGTTAGGCTCCAAGGAGGAGGATGGAAACTCCCATTTCCACTCTCATTGCTGACACATTCCATAATGTCCCAAATTCTCCTTGCAGCACCTGGGGAGAGTTGGAAAGTTGGAAAGTTGGCCACTTAAAAACAAACAGCATGAAATGCCATGCTCCTTCTGGGCAATTAGATACTTAACACTGTCAAGGATCATCAGTTATGAGCCCTCTCTTGGACTGAAGTGCCAGAGGTGGAAAAAAGGAGACAGCAAGGGACTGATCTGTCCCAGGTCAGGCCATGCCTCCAGCGACACAGACTGGAAGGACTGCTGCGTGATGCCTTCAGGAATGTGCAAAACCGCTCTACAGCCATTTTCGCCAGACTGGTCGGTCGGTGAAGACTGGCAGGCTGGAGAGCTGAACTCCCCTGCCCAGGGAGCGGAGGCGGCAGCAGGGGCTGAAACATGCAGAGGCAGAAATTGCTTGGTGCTCAGCGGCTGATATCCCCTTAGTGCCTGCCAGCCCTACCAACGCAAGGGTCATTTCGAGTCCCCCAGCATCACCCCTCCTGCTCCTAGACCAACCATAATCACAACTCCCTTTGCAAAAAACAGACTTTAAAGAGGGGTTGTAGAAGCACGGCAGCCCCGGCCGAAAGGCGAGCAGTCTGAGCATCACTGCTCTTGGCCGGGTGGGTGGTGGTCCCGCAGACAGCCAGGCAGAGCTGGGCTGACGCGCTCCCGAGCGGCGCGACGTTACATACCCAGGCATGACGCCCATCATCTTGGTGCCAGCCTCCTCAGCATTTCTTGCTAGCAACACCAGCTTCTGGGGGGGCAGGTGGGGGGAAAACCCGCCTGTTTACCTTCAGACCCGTCAGTCATTGCACGCAAGCTGGAGTTCACCAGCACCCATCATGTTCCCATATTCCTGGCAATAGTAATGCAAATAAACACCCCAAAATCAGAGCTTTTGAACAATGCTCAAAGTGCCTGTATCATGGGTTTGCTTGCTTCTTTTTCCTCCCCTTTTTTTTTTGTTTTGAAACAAACAAACAAATAAAAAACCCTATACCTTTAAAATTTATTTTCCTTGAAGGCGCAAAACACAGACGACCGTACCAGAATGAGTCTGAGGACCAACTTTTCGGTAAAACTTTCCTGTGTTTGCAGTTCCTGCTTAGACTGCAGTCATTGCTGCTGACAACAGGCGACTTAGAGCGGCGAAGAACACGGCACAGCGCAGCTCGTACGCCCGGCTGCTGCAAGCCAGCATCCCCATCCACAAGCCGGCAGCATGAGGAGCCCTTGCAATTATTTTAGTTGCCTCTATGGTGGAGGAGGTGAAACCCAGCTAGAAATTTAAACAGGTAACACAGCAAATGTTTTCGTTTAACCACATTTCCAATATCTCAATTGAAAAGCTGTCTGTTTTGAGAAGACCTAACATTTTTACCATGCAAAAAATGAATGATAAAACTGTTCAGACAAGATCCAATTCTTCTTAAGATAAATTTTCCAGTCCGTATCTTTGGTCGGTTCTCCTCCAATGGAAAGCAGTATGTATGTAAACAAAGCAGGTCAATAAATTTGATCAAATCCTTTGTCCTTTATGGAAATAGGGATGGTCCATGCAAAACTGCAGGCTTACAATGAAGGGCATTTTTTGGCAGTGTGAAGCAGAAGGCTGTGCCAACAGAGAAACCACTGTCTGTTTGGAGATTGAGGAAATATCAAGAGAAAAATAGCTAGGTGTTTTCTTCTCTGTGCGTAAATATGTATGCCAGCATAACTGCTCCCAGCACCTGGGAACCACTGGTGAATTTATCCTTGCCAGCCCAGCTGACATCCCGTTACATCACAGGAAATCTCTTCAGGATCTGTTGGACTGGGCCCATGTAACTGGAAAATATTACTTATGTTCTAATACACACTTATCTTTACTTATGTTTTTTAGGCAGCAAACTACCTTGTTCAAGGCTACAAAAGAAACTGTAGAAAAATCTCCAAGATGCAGTCTGGTACCAGACTCCATCCTCCTAATCCTTTTTGAAAGCCCCAAATATCTGTCACAAGATAAACAGTAATGTTTCCATTGCCAATTTATAAATAACAGACTTTGAACTCCAAGGTGCAAGGTCTAACTCTGCAAACAGAGAAGGAGCCCAGCCCCTTCCCTGCACAACTACTAACTGCTCCTGGTTTTGGACAGAGCACTCTGGAATGGGCTTTCTCCATGCTAACAGGAGAATAACAACATTTACCTACTTCACAAGCATGGTGACAGAGTCAAGACAGGATTTATTAAGCATTTCAAGGTCCTTGGAGAACAGGAATTACAGAACTACATGCTACTACAGTATCAGGCAGAACATTTAAATTTTTTTAGAATAACAAAACAAGTTGCTCTGTCTTACGGTAACATGAAGAACTCAGCTGAGATGATCGAAACATGAAATCCAGCACATTCCTCTCCTAACAAAAGTCCCTTCATCAAAGGATCATAAAAGGATGAATCACTTTAATGGGTCTGTGTGTTAAGACAACTGTTACGGGCTATGAGCTTAGCTCAGAATTTCCTCGGGTTTGTGGGTTTAAGTTGGAACTGGAAATGCTTGTGAATGTGTTTGTGCAGAAACATGGGCATACTGGAGAGAAAAAGAAAATTTAGTGGGAGCTGCCAGTATCTGGCTGACAACCCAGCACATGGGATATGTTGGAACTGATTCACAGTCTTGTGCAATAAGTTTGTTTTGAGTTAAAAGAGGGCAGAAAAGATAAACTCGACTGAGACTGCGTTATGTGAGTCCACGGACAAGGGCTTGACTTTTGATGTACACGTATTTGGCAGTCAGCACTGGAGATTTGTTTACAGCTCTGATATACCCCGCAGGACACCCACTAGGGTTATTTTGCTTGTGGCTTGCTCTTTCCAGCTGCCACCTTTAACCTTCTTCAGTTGCTCAGGAGAGGTTTCCTAAAGGCAACTTATTCCTACGTTACACTCGGCTCGAGCATTTCTGGTGTTCGTCCCTCCACTGCTCCCTCTTAAACCTTGCCTGACTAAGCAAATAAACAGGAGGCTTAAATATGTTCTTATGTATGCACACGCCAAAGAAAATACACGGTAATTCACTCAAGGCCACACCGCCCTGCTCCTGGAGACCCTCCTGAGGGACTGTGAGCTTTCCTTTGCTGAAGGTCCCCTGATTGCTGCAGTGTGTGCACCCTTGAGGAGAGGTTACAGGTGTTATGTGTTACTCGAGATATGCTTCGGATGATGTAGGGCAGAAAGGTTTAATTTGTGTCAGGGAAGGATCTAACTCCAGAATATAACCTGACAGACAGGGCATTTGAAACCAATCTCAGATCTGATTTCTGTTCTTCCTCTGAATTATTTAGTCCTTTGTCTCACTGTGAATTATTTTATGATTTCCAACTACAGCTTGTTACTAAATCAGTGAGTTCAAAATCTGCTTGTATTACATGCTTGATGAATGTTTCTTATAAAGTTACATTTACAGTTGTGTAGCATGTAAGAAATCAGTTGTTCTCACTTAGCGTGAGATTCCAGTAAAAGACAGTCAGGCACACAACATCCATCAAAAAAATCTCTTTGATCTCTGCTGGCTGAATCACTGATATCAGCCTTGAGGGACTAGAAGGATCCTGTACCGCCCGAGAGATTCTCAGAGCCACAAAACCTTTGTAAATAAAAGCTAAGCACTATCTGGTGATGACACGGTCTGTTCTGGCTTTAGCCTCGGCATTAACACTGCACAGAAATGCCGCTGGTGCATGACAGTGATTCTGCGGCTTTCCCACTGGAGACAGCGCGGCCAGGGCTGGCCTTACCACATCAGTGGCTACAAATTCCCTCAGGTTAAAAGGACCACATCTCATAATCTGGTGTGGCCATGTGCGCTATACAAAGTCCTTCCTGTTACTTGCAACAAGAGATCACCAGCCATGGCGCGAGAGCGAAACAAAGGCAAAACTTGAACTACCGAACCCCAAGTTGCTGGAAAGACAATGGGCTGGCTGTTGGACTTGGTCATCTTAAGGGTCTTTTTGTTTTGCATAATGCACAGGCAATTCAAGTGCTCCTATGAGCTAGCCTCAGTTCTTGCATCCCCTGCTCTCAAGTATCACTCTTTTAACATAGCTTAAGAATATTCAAGAGCATATACACTAAATAATTTTCTACAAACTTGCATGTGCGTTTTTTTAACCAGCCTCTTTTGGGTCTTCTGTTCAAGTGTACAAGTAATCCTTTCTGACCAACTCCTCTGACCATTCTAACAACAATTATTCACATTTCTATAAGCCTTTTCACATGGGCATGTCACCACTCAGTCCATGAGTGAAGGTGAAGACCACTCCTGCTCACCAGGTCATGATTTTAAACTAGAAGAGGGTAGATTTCAACTAGACATAAGGAAGAATTTTTCACCACAAGGGTGGTGAAACACTGGCACAGGTTGCCCATCCCTGGCAACATTCCAGTCAGGTTGCTCTGAGCAACCTGATCTAGTTGAAGATGTCCCTGCTCATTGCAGGGGAGTTGGACTAGATGACCTTTAAAGGTCCCTTCCAACCCAAGATTCCATGATTCTATGATGCTCAGCAGAGGACATGTGCCTGAGTGGATCTCAGTTAGACAGAGACAGATCTAAACTTTGAGCAGATCTTGTCTCTATAAAGCTTCCATATTGTCCTCAGTTACTGACTGAGAGAGAGAGAATTTAT
This sequence comes from Phaethon lepturus, assembly GCF_000687285.1. Lineage (NCBI taxonomy): Eukaryota > Metazoa > Chordata > Aves > Phaethontiformes > Phaethontidae > Phaethon > Phaethon lepturus. The sequence continues at coordinate 32,028 of NW_010514143.1, forward strand.
CCGATGGAAAAAGGGATTCATTTATATTGATTGGCCTTTCCCTTCCACCATACACATTGTGTAACATCAGGGTACACTTATTCCACATCAGTACCTCTCAGCCCTGCTGCAATCTAAGTGCTCTCCCATTTAATTATTCAGGATGTCAGGATGGGCAACCAGCTTAAAAAGAAAACTCAAAGTGATCTAAAAAGAAATGAATGGCTTTTTCTTATTAAAAAAACAGGAACCTTGATGCTATTTTTATTTAGAAAGATCTAATTCTGGCAATACTAGCTCAGTCATTTCGCTAGACAGAAGTCTATAAAAGAAACCAGTGTCATCAACAGACAGGCTAACGCTAATTTTTTTCTTTAGAAATCACTCCCGCTTGCTGTTACTGAGGTTAAAAACAGAAGTGTGAACTACACGCTATTTTAATGTGTGAGAACGGAAGCAAAGGATGGACTGGAACAATGAATGAGCTGCTTGCTTAAAAAAATAACAGGGGAGGGACAGCACTGTCTTCATCTCCTGGTCACTTAATCCGGCGGCTGTTTTAAACAAATTAAAGCAGACTGCTTTCTTTCTGTGCGTTCGAGTAAAACAGTTTTCAGCCAGCAAATATTCAAATTTCCTGGCGAGTTTTTGGATGCCGGCCATGTGTGATTAGTGACCTATTTTCACTGCAATGAGATCAGCTATGTTTGTGGGACCCTGAATCAGCACATTTGTCCTTATTCCTGGCTCTGCCTGCCAGCGCGCCGAGCCAGGATGAACCTCCGAGCCTGCTGCCCGGCCGTCTTCGTATGGATCTATAGGAAACAGCACTCAGTCATAAAGGAGCTGTGCTGGAATCTGCCAGGCCAGGACCATCAGGAACCATGATGTGTACAAGCTGCTGACACTGCTGAACTTGAAATTTTCTTTGTCTAATTAAAAGGGCCTAGGAATAGGAGAAACCTGTGGTGTTTGTGGGAATTATAATCCTTCCTGGATAACGATGTTAGAAGGAGCAAAAGCAGCAGTCAGAGAAGGATCCCGGGGCTTTAGCTTTAGACCTGAAGCAGTTCTGGTCACAAACAGCTCTGGCAGACTCTCGTCTTTGGAAAATGTGCATCATATCCCAGTTTGCTGGTACTGCATTAATTATTGTTTCCTAATGTAATTTTGAGGTCACCTCCGAAGTCTTCTGCTGCTGTTTGTCACCAAAGCCCAGTGCAGTGTCTGTGCAAGTTTGCTGGTGCTACTTAGACTGACCCATATGGGACTGACCGAAGCCTCATAGGAAAATCTAGGGTGGAAGGGACCCTGCAGAGGTCATCAGGTCCAACTCTCCACGCAGAGCAAGGACAGTTGAGAATGGGTTGCTCAGGGACCTCCCAGTTGAGTTTTGGTGCCTTAGAATCAAGTGGACCATGTCCAGGATCTGCTTTTCTGGGATGAACTCCATTTGGATTAGTATATTTAAAGATGGATTTGAAAGAAACCATTATACGTGCAGGGCTGCAATGGAGACCAGAAATCTGACTGCAGCTGCTTTTCACTTAGCCTCATGGCTGCCGGCGCCAGCAGCACAGGGCACTCAGCTACCCGGGAGGAGAGGGGCTGGTGGCAAACAGGCAGCAGTCACAACCTGTCCGCGGTGAGCAGCCAAGATTGAGGGAAGAGAAGAAAATAAAGACAGACAGATTTCCCTCCTAGCAGCCAGGAAAAGGAAAGAGGTCAGCAATGGTTCACGTCCTGCCTTTATTCACCTCCTACCCTGTTGCTGTTGGCAAAAAGAGAAGCTTTACGAGGATTAGAGTGCTGCTTCTCCTCTTCGTTTAAACCCAGTGGACCACCTCCGGGATGAAGTGATGTAAGAAGGGCTGAATTTGGTCTCGTCGTCCCCAGTGTATTCACAGTGATATACAATAACAATAGGTACATTACACAATTTAATAACATCATATTGTTATACAATATGATGTACTGCTGTGCATCACCTGATATGTCCTCGCAGTGCTTGTAGAGGCTGCATCATCACCGGCAATGTTGGGATTTTGCCCAGCATAGCTGTGTAGTAAGAGCCTTCCTGGTGATGGAGCCTCCCTCCAGACCTTTGAGGAGAAAATAATTGAATCCATTGGTAGAGGTCAAAAGCATCTCTGGTGAGTGTTGTGTACCTGACTGACTCTTGCTGGAATCCCGTGGAGAGTAAAAACGACCGACTTCTGTGAATTTCACCCCAAGATACATATAATTTTGTGGCAATCATCTGTCTGACACATTGTCTTCTTTCATTTTCCTCTGCAGTTCAGACTACCGTACTCGCCTGGTAACCTTTCTTCTCCACCGCCACCACTATGTGATCCTGAGAGGCCATTAAAATGCCAAAGTTACGAGTGTGAAGTGAAGAGGGCTGTCGTCTCTGCCAGTACCGCTTCAAGGATGCCAGTAGCCTAGGGAATTGAGCTATGCCCGCGAAGCAGCTAAGGTTTCAAGTTCGAGCAGTGTCCCCTTAGAGCCGTAGACATGCTCTTGTTGCCTTCACGGGGAGCAACAAGTTGAAATGCCTGCCCTCAGGCATGTGACAACAGCATGGCATACTATGAAAAGCTAAGCTCCTTCTGAAACAAGGGGAATGATTTCATTAAGTCAAAATCTCCGAGGACTCGTTTAGGCAGACGCAGTAGTGAGAATGACAAAAGCCATTACGCAGGAGACGTGCTGTGGACAGTAAATACAGCCAGAGCTGGGCAGGCGGTGAATACAGCATGGGTTAAAGCATCCGTGATCTCCTGTGCCAGGTCACCTTGAGCTGCCACAGACCTTGAGGAATGTCCTTGAGCCTCTGCATGCATTTTACAAATAGCTTTGCAGTGACTGACGTGCTCTCGGGCTTTCCTGAATTTTAGCCGTTTCTTTGTTGTTTGCTGCCTCCAACAGGATTATTGGGAAATTTTCCTCCGTCAGTGACAAAAGACCTGCAACAACAAGAGGAGCTGCCTTTTACACTCACAGAGGAGGGCAGAATGGTCCTAAGAAACAAGCAACAGATTTGTGGAGAAGTCAAGTCATCTAGAAATTAGCACAACTCCAGATTGAAAACTATCTCTCCTCATAGTTGCTTAATGAAACCACAGTTTAAAGGTTTATGAATAACATAACAATAACATAAACACAGTTCTGTTTAAAAAAAAAATAGCATTTTTAAAAATAAAACAAGACGATATTTTCATTCCTCCAAGGTCATTCTTGGAAGTTTTATCTCTATGGAAGGGCACAGAGGATAGGAGAAGATTGCCATGAGCCACCACATCACACCTCTCAAGCCAAACCTTCAGGCACTATCTAAGCCATCTCCATATTCTTACACACCTGCTAGCACAGGATCTTTGAACCCCAAAAGCAAAGTCTTGGTCATAAGGTTCACTAGGACTAATGGATGAGGCCAGCTGTGAGCCTCAGCCTGAACCACAGCCATCCCTACCTCCCAGCAACACAGCTCCCTGGCCTGCGAGACCTGACAGTCACCGCAATGATTTCCTTTCCGGAAAGGTGTTACGTGAAGAAAAGCAAAATCAGCAAGGGAATCTGAAAGGAGTTCTTAATTTCTGCATTTAACTCTGAATTTTCCATTGTGTAAACAAGCTTGGACCTGGGGACACGTACTGATCTCAGTATTAAGGTGCTTGAGAGCTGTGTGTTTATACAAAGCTGTATTTAGATTAAAACTTTATGACTTCTTAACATACACTAGTCTAAAAATAACGTTAAGCACATGTTTTTTATCACAGTTAAAGCTATTGCAATAAACTCTCCATCCAACATCACACCCAGCTGCTTGCTGTTATGTTGCATAGTAACAGTATTCAGCAAAACCAAAACCCACTTTTGGTCAAATGAGATGGGGAATGAAGATTTGACAGTAGCCCCCAAAGCTCCATGAAGTCCTTGAAGGAGGATACGCACCTGGTGCTGTAGCATTTACCCTCCTGAGAGAGACACAGGAAAGAGATAGATGTAGACTAGAGACCAAGCCCAGTGCCCTGATACCCAGTCAGGGAATGGGATGGGGTGGGAACATGCTTTCCTGGGGATCAGCAGACCTTTTTTCAGTCCCTGGTGAAAGGGAAAGGCCACAAGGCTGCACCCTGGTCCAGTTTACTCCACTGGGTTGATGAAGTGAGGTAAAGACAACAAGTAGGTGCCCTCCAGCCTGGCTGTGCTCTGGTCCATCTTACTGGGAGCTGGGAACCAGTGGAAGAGCCTTTATTTCAGGCTAGTCTGTGCCTGGGGTATTTGGGAGAATGGCATTAGTGAAGAGCAGAAGGAAGAAGAGCAGGTTCTGCCTACGTGAGCACATCTGCATGCAACTGCAGCAGAATGAAATTATGTTAGTGCAATGAAGAATCAGTCCCCAGACACAAAAGCATCAAACCCTTGGAAATAGCATGTCTATGACCAGCCCTGATGGCTTGCTTGTGTTTTCAGTGTGGGCCAGTTCATCCTGGTCACCTCCAAATTTTAAAAAAACTCAATTTTTCCTGCATGGAAAAAGGGGCGGTTAACTCAGAGGTCAGACACTCCAAAATACCTCCAATGACATGCAATTCAGCATCTGATCTGCTTATTTGCAACCCAACTAACACTTCTCTTCAGTTAATAGAAGCAGAAAAACACTGTTCCTCACATCTTTCTGTTCAGCTTGGAGGTGACAGCACACTGATTTGGCACTTTGTCAGTCAAGTGATAAAAATAATATTTATAAAGAACATGGTGACACGAATGCTGGCAGTGCTACTGGGCATCCCTATAACAGGGGTGAAGATCATGAGCTGTTAGTGCAGTCAAACCCACCCTGGTGAAGTCATGCTGCTTGTACCCCCATGCGAGTGCTATCTTTGTGCTACTACCAGCTTTGGAAAGGCTGCTGGCAATATGTTTGATCTTAGTCGATGTTAAGTTAGAAGCTAAACGGAAGCAGGTAGCTAAAGGCTTGTGAGAATGAAGGCTTAATTACACCTCATCACTGCCAAGGCAGGTCTCCCAACATTAAGTCAGAGGTGGTTTTATAACTTTGCCGCATTTCTGAACATCACTGGTGCCACTCACAGTCCCCAAATAACTATTTAGAAACCAGCAGGCGAAAGTCAAGTAGCATCCTCCTAGCTAAGTGCTAATTCCCTCTGCCCTCTCTCAACCCTGAGCTAAAATGCAGTCATCGGGGCGCGCTTCCCGGCACCCACACTGGCGCGTTCCTGGGAGATCTCCTGATTTTCCTGACCTGCCTGCTGCAGAAGAGCAGCCACCAGCATCACAACGCATAAGTTTTGAAGGCGATAAATATTACTCAGTCAGTTATCGATGTAGCTGCTGTTATACTCAGTTGGTACCAGGCTGCTTCGTGTCCCTCCCTGCGGCAGTGCACCCCGGGTAGCACCGTGCTTGCTATAGGAAACACAAACCTCTACCCACAGGGAGGGGGTCACTGCAGCCTCTGCCCCACCACGGTGTAGAGGAGGGCTGCTGGGGGAAGAAACAGCCAAAGCACGACTTCAGTCCTTCAGCCCAGGATTTGCTCCATCCTTCCCTCAGCAGCCCTTCGTCTCAGCTCCACTTCGTTCCTGGGCCTCCAACTTGCTCCTCGTCGTCTCCCATGGTTTTCTTTCCACATTGCACATCTCCCCGTTCAAACTTCACCTTCCCAGGAAAATCTGGGGAAATAACCTAGCCTTTGCTGCTCTCCTGTGATCCACATCACTTGGCTGTGCCCCCCAGCCCTGCATATGGCTTGTTATTGCCCGGGCTACGGGACAGAAACTGCCTGCCCAGCTGCTCCTAGTGTCGTACACAGAAAAGGCTTTTTACCAGCACTGGGGCTGGATTAGTGGCTTTGGAAACATCATTCGGGACAGTCAGCTATTTTTATTTTTTTTTTCCTTGTACCCCATAGGAATTCCAGCCCACCCATCAAAGATCCAGTTTGTTGCACAGCTTCCTGCAGCAACCAAAGGCGGTCACCAATTCCTGGGCTGCGTGGGTAGAAGATATGCTGGAAATTACATCCTCTCTTTGCATCTGATTTTGTTTTTCCCGAGGAAGAAACCACAGATTTTGTTCATCTCTGTACACATGCAGAGAGGGCAGAACGATTCAGTGAAGGGCCAGGCAGGTCCTGCCCACCTCGCGCACGGGCCAAGGCCCCTGTTTCAGGAGCAGCTGAAGGCAGATCAGGCTGACTGCAGAAATCCTGATGACCTCCATGTATTAGTCTATTATTCATTAGGTTTTTTCTCTGTGGAATCAGTTTTTGTTTTCCCAAGGAACTGCATGGTGCTTTCTCTTCCCTCCCGCTTCCAGCAGAAGTTAACACCGAATTATCCGAGATTTGTGTAAAACGCTACCCCATGTGACACTTTCTGAAAGCTGCTGGAAAGAACCACCCTGGCTTGTCCTCTGCCAAAGAGCTGGGCTGGTGGGGAGGATGGAGAGATGTCTCATTTTCTGCGTGCTGCTGCCTCAGCACCTCCTCACCCACTCCACACCTCCCAGTCTTCAACAGACATGAAAAGCACCCTTGGTTAGCCCAACCGAGCGACCTTCCCGCTCCCAAAACGCATCTCCAGCCTTCCCTAAAACAACACAAGGAGGGAGTTTGGGGTCTCCTATGTGCTCCACGCTGGAGGGCTGTGAACCCGAGCCCTGTCACCCCCATCCTGGGGCCACTCTGTCATGGTTTAGCCCCAGCTGGCGACTAAGCCCCACGCAGCAGCTTGCTCGATCCCACCTGGTGATCCATAGCCTGTCCCCGAGCAGCAATTCCCGCCAGTTTTACGCACTGAGCGTGACGTGATACGGTGTGGAACATCCCTTTGGCCAGCCTGGGTCAGTTCTCCCGGCCGTGCCCCCTCCCAGCTTCCCGTGCACCTCCCCACGGGCACAGCGTGGGGAGCTGAGAAGTCCTTGACTTGAGTACAAGCACTACTTAGCAACAACTAAACACACCCAAAACACAGCACTATACCAGCTATTAGGAAGAAAATTATCCCAGCAGAAACCAGGACACACTCCAGTGCTGGCACTGGGGGTTGTCGGGCACAGCAGAGACCAGCGGCATGGCCCGGGGGCTTTGCTCGCTGCTGGGCTGGTGGCAGAGTGAGGCCCCTCCATGTCCCTGGTGCTGTGGGTCTGCAAAGGGGTGCCCCCAACCTCACGGGTGCTCCGATGTAACAAAAAGCTGCAGGGGGGCCATGGACCACTGCGGGGTGCCGGGGTGTCGCTCCCAGGGGGGGGTTCAGCTGGTGGTCATGTGGTCCGGCCCTTGGCGTGCACCGTTTGCTAGCCCCCAAGATCCTTGGTGAGATGCAGGTGGCTGCTTCTCATCCTGGCCAACCCAACACAGTGGGCAGGTGCCTTCACCGGTGACCATCACTTGGCCTAAATGGCAAACCTCTCAGCGATGTAGGAGAGCAGAGCAACAAGCCACAGAGCTCCCTGTACCCTTTTCTTTGCTGCTTTCAAAGGATCTTTCAATGAAGGAAGGGCTCTGTGTATTTGTTGTAACTTCCCAGCACTTTTGCTCTCTACAAGGGGAGGTAGAAGTTGCCCTGCTGAAGTCCAGGCTCTTCCTCTTTAGTCAAGCCAATGAGGTCAAAACATGAGGCAGAGGCCTGGGTAGAAGCTCTCTCTCTGCTCACTAAACATAGGTATGTACTGCATCTTGAACATGCTTCCAAAGTAAGGGAGAAATTTCTCCAGTGCTGTGTTTTCCCTGCTACAAAAGTTAACTAACATGGCTAGAGATGGAGACTTTGCCTGTCCCCTGGGGCTTCCATGTTGACGCTGCAACAACATTTAAGAGGAACATGCCCAACCTCTTATGGCCCACAGCAGCACCAGTTCAGCAGAAAAACAAAGGACAGACCCACTGAAGTTCATGTGCCTTGGCCATGCCCAAGCTACTCCCAAAGCAACCCAGGAGTACCTCTACAGGATATCTGAGGTGGGGCAATGTTCCTCTCCCACTCTAGGGAGGAATCTGGCAAGGTTCCCTCACCCCAGCCAGGATACACTTTCACCTTCCACCACTCACCGGGAGGCAGCTGCATACCCTGCAAGACAGGGTGATCCTTTACCCGCATCATGCTCGACCACAAAGCCAGGGAGGCAACTTGGGCCAGATCCCAAAACTAGATCTGTCCATGCTGTTGGTTCCCTTAGGGCCCCTGGGTGCCCATAGCTCCTAGCCTGTGCCCGGCAAGAGGGTGAGAACCTGTCTCCACCACCTCAAGGATGACATGGAAGAAGACAGGGGTGTCCACTCTCCCCACATGCCAGGGCTGCTGCCATGCCTATGGCCTTCCTCCACACTCTCTTCTTGCTGCCCTTCAGACCCTGCAAGTCTCACACATGAGGCATCTTTCTCACCACACATCTGCTTCTCTCGCACGTTTGTAGGGCAATGTCACACTGTCCCCTGAGATCCACGACCCAACATCACATACTCCACTGCCCAGTCCCACCCGTGATTCACCAACGTGCTGAACCAGGCACCTGGGGTCCCAAAACGGGAAAGAAGCTGTCAGGCTTGGAAAGCAGGTGATTTTCTGCCACTGAAAACAGCCCCGCGCAGCGGTGCCCGTAGGGCCAGCTGTCCTGTGGCCCGGCAGGTCCGTGGGGTGTAGGTCCCCGGCCTGTATTAGCTTGCCGTCTGCGGGAGGGACACGTCCCTGCTGGGAGCCTGAGCTATGCCCGTCAGCTCGTTTCACAGCAGCCACAAACAGCCCCCCGGGAGCACAGATTTGCCGTCGCTTGACCTGGTTTCTAACCACTGGCCTGCGTTTGAAACACTCGGTAGATTCTATTTCCTGTGGAAACAACACCAGTTCGACTTTGTAGGACGGTACATGTCAATGCAATACTGTACCTACCCCTTCTAATTAAGAGACATTTCCAGAGAGGGTGTGAAGCAAATGAGAACAGTAATTAACTGAGAAAGAACTTGAGTTGTTCTCTCAATTCCCTACTAGTTCTCTCAATTCCCTATACACCGGGCTGAAATTGTATTCTGGCTTCCTACAAAATTACACGTACCACATCAAAAGTAAACACTTAATCTAATATTCTAATTGTGTTTTTAGATAAACATCATGGTTATAAATCATTTTAATGAGTATATAAAAAAGAAGCAAATACCACGTTAACTTTTCATTACCTTTTTAACATTCCCCATGGATAATGCAATTCATTCATGGGTATAACAGCTCCCTCTACTACATGCTGTAGGTACACAGAGGGATGAAATAGTGCAGCTTTGGGGGTGGTTAAGGTGTTTTAGAATAAGAAATGGCTATGACTTGTTGGTGCACCGCTTGTAAAAATAAAGATTATGCGTTGTAACAAAGACTGGGATGGAAACGTGGATAATTTGATCCATTAATTAAAAAGAAGAGTTTTCTTAATTGCTTCCCCACATACAAGAAAGATTCTTAATCAAAGGAAAAGTGAACAGTAGAAAACTCTGAGGGCAGCCAACATTTCTTGACAAGCTGTTAATCTAAAGACTATCCTGTTACGGTCACATAATCAAATATGTCCAAAAAGTCACAGCTAAGGCAAGCTAAGCATCCCAATGGGTGGCAACTTCTCAGGCAACAGTAATTCAACTGCTTTCAGACGTGTAGCCGTATGCTTCAGCAAAGAAGACAGACGTCTGGGGAAAAATCATGCTGTTCTGTAATTCAGCAGAATTTCAACATTGACATCAGACATGGTCAGGCTTTGGGTAGTGTTTCCAGTCCTCTCTTTTAGGGAAAAGTCCCTCTTTAGAGCATTTGGTTGTAGTAATAGCTTAAAAACATAAAATCATGGTGAGCTGAGCAAAACCAGTATGAAGCTTCTGTTTCTTTGAAATGATGTAAGCAAATAACCCACAAAGCCTTCCTACAGCAGTGCATTTATTGTTTCGGATCTTACATAATTTCTTTGCGTCTTACTCTAGAATTTGTGTTGTAATATTTGTACAAGCGATAGGATTTCGCACAGAGCTTTGCAGTACCTGAATCAAATAACAGCAGTGGTGAAGAAAACAAACTCTTTCACTGTGTCCTAATTTATTATGCTTGACTGAAATGGTTTAGAGCCGTTTCTGAGCCACACAGCCAGTAATTCTCTGCTTCATGGACAAGACATATTTTCCTAGACGTAAACTAAATTATTTATATAATGCGTAGAGCATATGAACCATCCATTACCTGTTACCTCTGAAACAATAGGATGAAAGCAGCCAGCATTAATTGATCATCCAACTGTCCAGTTACTCTGTGTGGGCAATTTATGTCAGATGCTACATAATCACACTGTGAAACATTTTCCAGAAATAAATCTTCCCTATAGAGGGAGGTGGTTGTCTTTGGAAAAGCTATTTATGTGCAGTGATTTGCCAGCTACAGCACTTGGGTAGGACGTGAGCCAAGCTCTCGTCCCCACTGAACAGCAGGGCCGGTGTTCATGTACAAACACACCTGACGGAAGGGCTGAGTTAATAAGGCACTGTGTAATTTTTCTAAGACAGGTTTCTGGGAGGTGTCAGAGGTGGTTTGGCCTGGCTCAGAGGAATCAGTTATTAAAATTACAACTAGTTTCCAAACCAGCAGTTTGAAAACCACCTTGGATGGGCTTCCCCACTGCAGCTCCTGGCTCAGCAGGGCTTGGCAGATGGGTTGGCTTGCTGGTCTGCTCTCCAGACCTGGTGGTCACCAGCCAAGCAGGAGCTCACACGGCTGAACCAGGCGCCCCAGGAGAGGAACAACTCCAGCTCCAGGGCAGAGCTAGCCGGCATCATCCCTGCCGATTTCCCTCCTGGAGCCCTGCTGCACCCCGAAATGTATGCGCTGCCCTCACAAGCATCCCGTTTTGACTGGGCGCAAAGCCCAGGTCACACAAAATAGCAAGGGCAGCACGTCCCCGTGCATGAGCGCAGCCAGGCCCTGGCCCTTACGCTGAGCCATGCTGGCTGGTCCTTGGGGACATCTCACGTGCGAATGTCGCCCAGGGCTTCTGGGCAAAATCAGCTCCAGCAGCATCGCAGCATCGCCTTCCCATCTTGTGTCAGCACAGACTATTTCATCCCGTGCAAACATGGTGATTAATCAATTAATCAAGTAACAAGCTATTTTGGCCAATGAAAATGTTGAAAAACTGTTTTTTCTTCCTCTGATTAGGCCACCGGTTCTGAGCAACTTTCTGCTCTATCAGTTTTCTTGTCTCCTTTCAACTATGTGCCCCACATAAATGTTTGGGAAAGCTTTCATTCCTACATCTCAACTTTCTACTCCACCCAGGTAAATATATGTACATCAAAGACAACCTGCCTCTTAAGTTTTCAGCCTTAATCTCTTTTTTACTTTCATCTCACAAGAATTCTTCCTTTGGAAAAGTCAGCCTTGGAGCATTCTTCAAGCTACAAGGTGATGAAATGCTCTGCACAATGCAAACTGGGGCAAGAGATCAGCATTGTATTTTTTAATGGACACAGCACGCCCACAAAAAAGTTTCTGTTTTATCTGCTAGGTTATCACACATAATGTTTTTTTACTGCATATGGAAGTATGCAGAAAAATCTAATTTTTTACAACTGCAGTATAAATCTTCAGGTGGCCTCAGCAGGAGTGCCTGTGAGGCATACAGAAACTCTGTAATACATGAAAAATAATTGCCTGTCTTCATTTTTTCCTTGCTGCTCCACAAGATCCTGATAACAGGTCACCTTGATAAGCTGAACAATTCACAGCTAAATATTTGCAATGACAAAATTCTCATTCCACATGTGCTGCTAATCCCAGTTTCCGCAGCAGAGCCAGACTGAGTGTCAGAAGTTCCCAACGTGAACCTTTCGGGATGCTCCAGTGCCACTTACAAAGGCAGGGCCAGCTGGTGTTCAGGGGCCCTGCTGCTCTGGGAGGGATTTCCTTCGTTACCGATGTCTCCCGCAGTTGCTCTGTCCCTTCCTTCCCTTTGCAAACCAGCTCGTCTTCTCCTCTGTTGCTGCCTCTCTCTTTTCCCTGTTTTTCCAAGTCTTTCTATGGCTATACTTTTCCCTTTCTTTCCTCATCTAAACTTCCATTCTGTTCACTTCTTCCTTTATCCTTATAAAAATCACTCCCCAATACGTGCTACTGATCACCAGGAGAGAGGCTGGTGGTGGCAGGACCATCTTGCTCCTCCATGACCTCTCCTCCACTGATCATTCTTCCCCATAAAAGTCATTTAAATCATACAGGAAATCATGATTGTGGAGATTACAGGTAAAATCTGACAGTATCCCTTTTCCCTGTACCTTAACTTAAACAGAAGCTTCAACTCAGGAGGGGTTTTGCTGAAGTGCAGGCAGATCTCTAGCTTTGCTGAACTTCCCAAGTAGAAAAGGCAAGACCACACTGCACAAAATTACTGTCTCACAGCTCCAATACCTGAAAACCTGAATACGGGTGTTAATAGTAAGTGCCACTCAAACCAGTACCTGGGGTCTGCAGTGAACATATATCAGACCTGTCCACGCAGACTTGTCTGAATACTTGAGCTCCCTCTCCCACTTTGCATGAGAGTAGATGCTCAGATTTCCATAAGAATTTACCATGCATGGAGCTCACCCTGGTGGCAGCCAGTATTCTGGAATTAATTCACTTCCCTTCCTCATACCATCTCCAAGGCAAGAGTCAAGTCTTCCGGTGATACTTAAAAATGGAGGTGAAATACATACAGCTGGTGACTCATTTTTTAACAGAAGGGGTCAGACTCTGGTCTGAATCTTAACAGCAAGCCATCGATTCAGTTGGTATTGAACTCACTGTTGAACTCACTATTGAAATATAAGTTGAGGCTCATGCAGCAATGATGGAGACCAAGGAAAGCCACCAGCTGAATCTTCTCAATGTGCAGGACCAAGAACTGCAGCCAGTTTCCCACCAAGCAAACCTGACCAGACGCCGCCCTGGGACACACAAGTCCTTAGTGAAAGGCAGGCAAAGACTTAGCTCTCCGCTGGGTGCGGGGAAGGTGCTGGTCCAAGCCCAGCGTTCCAGCCAGCCCCGACAATCTGCAGGCCACATTCAAAGCATTTTCTCACCGGCCCTTGTTCTGAGAGGACAAAGCCCAGAGCTGCTTAAATATTTCTACATGGGGGAAATCCAGTTTCTAAAACAGCTATTGAATATGTTGTCGTCTGGACATCTCTGGGATCTTCTAAGTGATTTGTTCCTGCAAGTGCTGAGAGGGCACAGAGGGTTCAATTGAAAGCCAGGTTCTGTCTGTACCCAAGAGAAGATTCTGCACTTGAATTGCCCTGCAGACATGGTGAGACCCTTTGGTCTCAGTGAGGAGGTGGGATGTGGGCATCCCCCTGCCATTCCCCTTCCTGGGCGAGAAAGGCAGATTGTGCACCTTCCCTCCACTTCCAGCACTGGTACCCTGCTCCCTCCCGCCGGCAGGGCACAGGCACAAACCCAGAAGGCTCCCAAAGAAGAAACCAGAGCGCATGTTCACCACGGCACCGAAGAGAAAGGGGAGGAAGGGCTTGCTCTTCATCCCTTTGCTTAGGTCTGTCTTGTGACGTCTCCTCACATGGTCCCAGGGAGCCCCAAAAGTCACAGAAAGTGGATGCCTAACTACATAACCTACATTTGATCCGAGATTCTTTCTAAATTTTATTTTCTTCACACTCCTTTCTACAGCAGAGGAATTTTCGTACTTTAACAGGGCCGTCTTATCTTTGCAGGAGAGCCCAACTATCTAACTAGCAAAATATAGGGCCATTACAAAACAGGAGAATAACTGCTGGACTGCTTATCTCAATGATAATTTACTCTCTAACTAAAGAAGCATATAGCTGCGAGATGGGAATTTATTTGCAGTTCATGCCTGACCTTTTTAATGTCTGGGAAAATCATGTTATGGAACTGTTTGAAAATTTATTGTCCCCATTTAGCAACACTGACATTTTGTGATTATTGGCTCTGGAAAATCTACTGGCGCTGTCAGGCAGAGAAAGTTCAGAAATTGCTTCCAGGGAACAACAAAACCCTGATTTTTAGAGTGCTGTATGCTAACAGATCCTTTTTATTGCATATTTTTAATAACCACAAAAAACAAAAAACAAGCTGCAAAGCAAAGCTGAAAGAGGAAAGGAGAAAAATACCCTTGATTAAATGCAAATCAGAACGGGGCTTCACTTCCAGCTGGCTGAAGTCAACAGTAAAAAGCATCATTACTTCAAAGCAAGGATCAGCAGGTCCAGGGACGCTCCAAGACCAGTTCTGTGCCAGTTGGGGCTGGTGGCAGGTGGAAAATATCTCAGCGCGGTCCAGCTGGCAGCGGAGCAGCCACGCGTGAGCCCCAGGCTCGTGGGGGGGTGCAGGCGAAGAGCGGCAGCCATTTG